>NW_027149975.1:0-186621 GCF_031143425.1 Pleurodeles waltl | reverse complement strand
ACTAAGAGAAACCCTTCCTTCAGTACCTCATGTAACTGCTTTCATTTCAACCATGGCAGGAGACCTTTTTAGATGCCCAGCAGTGGGCAATAAAATCATGGGGTGCCCCGTCCCTCCACCCATCCCATCAATTTTTTCTTTATCCCCTCTTTCAATACCAGAACCGTAGTTGGACTGTGTGGTGGCCCCTTGTGTTGGGCAATAAGAAAAGGCAGGACCTTGTCCCCGGACACCACTCCCTTATCCCTATCCATTTTTGGGATGCCCCTGTGTGTGGAGTGACAATGAAAATCTAAGGGGTACCCCAAATTTAAACTCAATGCATCGTTCTGAGCCTTCTATGACCCCCCCGTGAAAACGCTCATCCACCCTCGCACCGTTAATATTGGTAACCCCAAATTTGAGTGGCCGCCCCCCCAAAAAAACAAAATGTGGGTGGGGGAGTGGGGTGGCAGTGAAAATATAGGCCATGAATACTATACCCTCAGTGTGACAGGGAAGCTAGTGGCTCATTGCCTGCAGAGAGTGCCGCTGCCAGGATTAGAACCCTGGTCGTCTAGTTGGAAGTCAGGAACTTACCCACTGGACCACACAGGCTTCCCTTTTGATACTCTGGCAAAACTTCCCTATAGCATGGCCCTGTTCTTTCATGGGCACCGAGACCCATATGCAGTGGCACTGAGGCCTGGATGACCCTGATAGTGTCTTCTCCACCGCACTAAACCTACCAGGAGCAGTAGCTCAGCGTTTAAGTCTTGAGGCTTTGGTGTCCTGGGCACCTGTTGGTCAAGGATTCAAATCCCTCCTGTGGCACCAAGGTGCATTTAGCTTATCATGAAGAGGGAAAAAAATCTCCAGAGCCTTTTTTATTTACTGATATCATGTTTTATGTGAGAAAACAGAGGAGCATTTTGAGCCATTCCTTTGTTTTTCTACTAGTGTCACCTCAAAAGTAGAGCTTTTGCTCGTCTCCTTTTGGTGGCCTGGAAGTTAGTACCTTATCTACACTAGCTTCCGTGTAAGTAGCCTGTCAGAGCTTCCCTATATCATGGCCATCCTCTCTGATGGGCAATGGGTTCTAAAGGCGATGACGGTCAGGCGTGTATGTTGCTGATAGCGTCTCCTGCAGCAAGTGAAAGGTAGCTGTGGCCATAGCTCAGGGGCAAGGTCTTGAGCACTTTATGTGGCTGGTATTTCTTGTGCAGGGGTTCAAGTCCCACCTATGGTGTCTAGCATTGTTTAGGACATCATTAAGAGTCAAAACCTCTAGCATTGTATTTTTGGTACACTAAGATTTTTTTTAACCTGAGAAAACAGAGGAGCAATTTAAGATGTTCCTTTTTTATTTCTTTTATTTTTGCACTAGTGTCACCACAAAAGTAGCACTGTTCTTTCTGGTGATCCCTTCCTTTTCAGTGTCTTGGAAGTCAGGACCTTACCTACACTAGCTACCATGTGAACAGGCTGTCAAAGCTTCCTTGGATCATGACCATCCTCTTTTATGGGCAATGGTTTATATAGGTGATGATGCTCAAGCATGTATGTTGCTGATAGTGTCTCCTGCACCAAAACAAAAACATGCAGAGCTGTAGCGCAGTGGCAAAGTCTTGATAATTTAGTGGCCCTGCTACCTCTTGTGCAAGGGTTCAAGTCCTGCCCATGGTATCAAGGGCTCTTTAGGTCATGATTAATGTTTTAAACTCTAGGGTTGTACTTTTGTACACTAAGATTTGTTCAACTGAGAAAAAAGAGAAGAAATGTAAACCATTCCATTTATTTCTTTCTGCACCAGTGTCACCACAAATGTAGAATTTTTTCTTCTGGCGATCCTCTTGTTTCCAGTGTCTTGGAAGTCAGGACCTTACCTACACTAGCATCCATGTGAGTAACCTGTCAAAGCTTCCCTTTATCATGGCCATCCTTTTTTTATGGGCACTGGTTTTCATAGGCAATGGCGCTGCAGCCTGTGTGTTGATGATAGTGTTTCCTGCACGAGCAAGGTCATGCTGGGGGCTGTAGATCAGAGGCAATGTTTTGCGTGCTTGATGCTGGAGGGTCCTCTTGTGCAAGAGTTCAAATCCCACCTATGGTGTAAAGAGTGGCTTAGATTGTCT
Organism: Pleurodeles waltl; assembly: GCF_031143425.1. Lineage (NCBI taxonomy): Eukaryota > Metazoa > Chordata > Amphibia > Caudata > Salamandridae > Pleurodeles > Pleurodeles waltl. The sequence continues at coordinate 184,507 of NW_027149975.1, read as the reverse complement.
TTATAAGTGAAAACCTCCAACTCTGTACCTTTGTTCAATACCTTATTTTTCCCTTTAAAAAACAGAGAAGCACTGGGAGTGTTTTTTTATTTTGCGAAGGTGTCCCAAAACTACAAATGTTGCTCCCTTTGACCCCTCCCCAGGTGGCTGGTTGGAAGTCAGGACCTAAGCTGCCGGCCCACACTGACTTCCGTATGAGAAGCCTACCAATGCTTCCATATATAATGACCATCCTCCTTTATGGGCAATACGACCCATGAGTAATGATGCTGAGGTCTGTGTGTTGCTGATAGTATCTCCTGCAGTACAGGAGCTGTTGTAGATGCTTTAGCTCAGACGCAAGGTTTTTGGCCTTGCCTATCACAGGTGTTTGCTAGGACAAGGATTCATATCCCTACTTTGGCAGCAAGGTGCCATTTAAGTCTTCTTCAAGAGTCAAAGTCTCTGGCATTGCGTTTTTATGTTTTATTTTGTGATATTTTTTTTACTTGGGGAAAACAGAAGAGCAATTTGAGCTGTTCTCTGTTGTTTCTTTTTTTTTTTTTTTTTTGACAAATGTGGCTCGCCTCGTTCACGTGCATGAAATCGGGGCAAAGCGTTATTATCATTTATTAATTCAAAAGGTTTTTCTTTAAACGTGATGTTTCGTAGTGCAGAATGAGGTCTTAAGCCATACCCAAGCACCCTTCTGTGAGGAGGTGTGCTGTATGGGTAATAAAATAGGGTGAATAATGGTGTTTTCTTCAGTTTTTTTGATGTCAGTTGATGTCTCAAAACAAGAGAGGAATAATGTCTGTGCAGTTGGCTACACACGAAGGTCAAATCTGAGCCCTTTAATGTTTTAAAGAGGTAGACATGGGCAGTGTTAGGCCTTTGCTTTCCAAGTCCTGAATTATGCCTACTGTTGCAGGTGAAGGGAGGAGCAGGTGGCTGGTCTGGTCTGGTGTTGACTGGCCAGGCCTGGCCTGAGGCTGGGACTGGGGTTTTACCAGCTGGTCTGGTCTGGTCTGGTCTACCCAGGCCTGGCCTGAGGCTGGCACTGCCTGGCCTGGAGTTTTTGCTGTAGCTGTATGCAGCCCGGTCTGAGTCAGAAGCCTAGGTTGTGGCTGGTCTGGTCTGGTCTGGTGTGGCCAGGCCAGGCCAGGCCAGGGCTGGGCTGGGCTGGGCTGGGCTGGGCTTGGCTGGGCTGGGCTCCTTAACCCAATCTCAGTCAGTAGCCTGGGAAGCAAGCCCTCGAAGCCCCCGAACGCCCACGAACGCCCAAGTTCTGTATAGAGGCAGACTGCAGGCAATTAGGCTCCCTGCTAAATGAGAGTGGATTCACTATGTATGCCCTTGGAGTGGCAAAATCCTTAGCCTGAGACTGGTTGGCAGCTTTAGAATCCTGCCGAAGGACATATGGTTGATGCCATATCACAGAAGAAGCTGGGGACCATCTCAGACCGAATTAGGCATGAAGGGATATTATTTGCATAGTTCTACCCTTTTCACATTCCCATTATTATATTGCTGTTGCCTCTTAGCGTCACAAGAGGGCGGCAGCAGCATAAACATAATGACACAGAGAGGCTTCAGATCTTCTTGCTGGCATACCTCTTGTCCATGTTGGGTTTGCTTAGCCTATAGAGTGGAGGTCTGCTGTGACTAGCTGAGTGAGTAATGAGGAATGATGGACCTGTTTCTGCGGGGAAGGGGGGTATTGGGAAGGAAACAGCATGACAATAGGGTCAAAGCATAGGAGTTTGCTGATCAATTGGATTGAGTGTATCATCTGTTTCTTCGAATGGACATGTGAGAGAGGAACAGCTGCTTCACAGTATTCAGATGCAAGGGGAAGCAGAGAAGACGATTTCCACCAAAACAAAAAGACTTACACCATCGGGCTACTTGCAGGTTGAAAGATTTCCCTAGTTTGGTGGAGAAATGTGCAAAGTCTCAGACTATCAGTAGCACACACTTTCGGAATATCCTTGGAACAGAATTGTCAGGCTCTCCCTTGGAGGGTTGAGGCCCAGAAAACACCTGCAAAGCTTGCGCCAGTCATCTAGAATATAGAAAGAGGGTGGAGAGAAAAATACAGATGGAGCCAGGCTGGGCAAAAGATTGTCAGGGAGGGGCAACTAACTCTAGCAGAGACATTTATCCCTTATATTGCGGGACCAGGTGCCCCTTACGTATGTGCCTTTGACACCTGTTTTCACCACTTGATCCCCTCAACCCCCGTCTATTTGCCCCTTCAAATGTTCCCTCCTAGTGCCCCAAAGATTGCTGCCCTATCAACCTGTTTTCAACACTTTCAGTCACCACAGACACCCTTCCTCTCACCCTATATTTACACCCTCTCAGTAAATCAGATGCTTCTGCCTCTGTTCATTCCCCAGTGGCATGTTGGATGCCCAATTTTCAGTGTTCCAGGCAGTTACCACTCTGTGGACCACCTTTCTGCACACCCAGACTACGCTTCATCAATAGACACATCCATGATCCTCCTCACGGTAAGCCTGGCTTTTCCCTCTGTAGATCATATAGCCAATCTGTAGAGCAGAAATAACTTGGCCAACACTACAGATGCTGCCAGCCCATGCGCGGCTAACTTTTTGCACGCCATGATTACTCTCTATGTCCCCTCTATCCATTTGTCACAGGTACCCTCTCCCTGCCTCATTCGTCTAATCTGCCGACCCCTTTAACTTGCCAAATATTAGAGCTCCTGTGTGCTAAGATCAGCATCTCTGCTCATGCTCTTGCCCCTCTTTACCCTCTCTCTGTGAGTATCTCAACCCTGCTCAGTTCACCACTCCACCAAGTGTCACCGTAAGCAAGTCTTTTGCACATCATATAACCCGTTTCAGTACCACCACATCAGTTGCCTCTTGTGCTGAGTCTATAAAAAATGAGTGTGAACTGCCCCAGAAATTGCAAACACGTGCCAGATTTTTTCTAATCCGCATAGGGCCCTTTCAACAGTGTCAAATAAATCACTGTTTGGTGGGTTTACCCCAAAGGGGTGGCGGTTAGGCAATAAACCAACTAAGAGAAACCCTTCCTTCAGTACCTCATGTAACTGCTTTCATTTCAACCATGGCAGGAGACCTTTTTAGATGCCCAGCAGTGGGCAATAAAATCATGGGGTGCCCCGTCCCTCCACCCATCCCATCAATTTTTTCTTTATCCCCTCTTTCAATACCAGAACCGTAGTTGGACTGTGTGGTGGCCCCTTGTGTTGGGCAATAAGAAAAGGCAGGACCTTGTCCCCGGACACCACTCCCTTATCCCTATCCATTTTTGGGATGCCCCTGTGTGTGGAGTGACAATGAAAATCTAAGGGGTACCCCAAATTTAAACTCAATGCATCGTTCTGAGCCTTCTATGACCCCCCCGTGAAAACGCTCATCCACCCTCGCACCGTTAATATTGGTAACCCCAAATTTGAGTGGCCGCCCCCCCAAAAAAACAAAATGTGGGTGGGGGAGTGGGGTGGCAGTGAAAATATAGGCCATGAATACTATACCCTCAGTGTGACAGGGAAGCTAGTGGCTCATTGCCTGCAGAGAGTGCCGCTGCCAGGATTAGAACCCTGGTCGTCTAGTTGGAAGTCAGGAACTTACCCACTGGACCACACAGGCTTCCCTTTTGATACTCTGGCAAAACTTCCCTATAGCATGGCCCTGTTCTTTCATGGGCACCGAGACCCATATGCAGTGGCACTGAGGCCTGGATGACCCTGATAGTGTCTTCTCCACCGCACTAAACCTACCAGGAGCAGTAGCTCAGCGTTTAAGTCTTGAGGCTTTGGTGTCATGGGCACCTGTTGGTCAAGGATTCAAATCCCTCCTGTGGCACCAAGGTGCATTTAGCTTATCATGAAGAGGGAAAAAAATCTCCAGAGCCTTTTTTATTTACTGATATCATGTTTTATGTGAGAAAACAGAGGAGCATTTTGAGCCATTCCTTTGTTTTTCTACTAGTGTCACCTCAAAAGTAGAGCTTTTGCTCGTCTCCTTTTGGTGGCCTGGAAGTTAGTACCTTATCTACACTAGCTTCCGTGTAAGTAGCCTGTCAGAGCTTCCCTATATCATGGCCATCCTCTCTGATGGGCAATGGGTTCTAAAGGCGATGACGGTCAGGCGTGTATGTTGCTGATAGCGTCTCCTGCAGCAAGTGAAAGGTAGCTGTGGCCATAGCTCAGGGGCAAGGTCTTGAGCACTTTATGTGGCTGGTATTTCTTGTGCAGGGGTTCAAGTCCCACCTATGGTGTCTAGCATTGTTTAGGACATCATTAAGAGTCAAAACCTCTAGCATTGTATTTTTGGTACACTAAGATTTTTTTTAACCTGAGAAAACAGAGGAGCAATTTAAGATGTTCCTTTTTTATTTCTTTTATTTTTGCACTAGTGTCACCACAAAAGTAGCACTGTTCTTTCTGGTGATCCCTTCCTTTTCAGTGTCTTGGAAGTCAGGACCTTACCTACACTAGCTACCATGTGAACAGGCTGTCAAAGCTTCCTTGGATCATGACCATCCTCTTTTATGGGCAATGGTTTATATAGGTGATGATGCTCAAGCATGTATGTTGCTGATAGTGTCTCCTGCACCAAAACAAAAACATGCAGAGCTGTAGCGCAGTGGCAAAGTCTTGATAATTTAGTGGCCCTGCTACCTCTTGTGCAAGGGTTCAAGTCCTGCCCATGGTATCAAGGGCTCTTTAGGTCATGATTAATGTTTTAAACTCTAGGGTTGTACTTTTGTACACTAAGATTTGTTCAACTGAGAAAAAAGAGAAGAAATGTAAACCATTCCATTTATTTCTTTCTGCACCAGTGTCACCACAAATGTAGAATTTTTTCTTCTGGCGATCCTCTTGTTTCCAGTGTCTTGGAAGTCAGGACCTTACCTACACTAGCATCCATGTGAGTAACCTGTCAAAGCTTCCCTTTATCATGGCCATCCTTTTTTTATGGGCACTGGTTTTCATAGGCAATGGCGCTGCAGCCTGTGTGTTGATGATAGTGTTTCCTGCACGAGCAAGGTCATGCTGGGGGCTGTAGATCAGAGGCAATGTCTTGCGTGCTTGATGCTGGAGGGTCCTCTTGTGCAAGAGTTCAAATCCCACCTATGGTGTAAAGAGTGGCTTAGATTGTCTTTATAAGTGAAAACCTCCAACTCTGTACCTTTGTTCAATACCTTATTTTTCCCTTTAAAAAACAGAGAAGCACTGGGAGTGTTTTTTTATTTTGCGAAGGTGTCCCAAAACTACAAATGTTGCTCCCTTTGACCCCTCCCCAGGTGGCTGGTTGGAAGTCAGGACCTAAGCTGCCGGCCCACACTGACTTCCGTATGAGAAGCCTACCAATGCTTCCATATATAATGACCATCCTCCTTTATGGGCAATACGACCCATGAGTAATGATGCTGAGGTCTGTGTGTTGCTGATAGTATCTCCTGCAGTACAGGAGCTGTTGTAGATGCTTTAGCTCAGACGCAAGGTTTTTGGCCTTGCCTATCACAGGTGTTTGCTAGGACAAGGATTCATATCCCTACTTTGGCAGCAAGGTGCCATTTAAGTCTTCTTCAAGAGTCAAAGTCTCTGGCATTGCGTTTTTATGTTTTATTTTGTGATATTTTTTTTACTTGGGGAAAACAGAAGAGCAATTTGAGCTGTTCTCTGTTGTTTCTTTTTTTTTTTTTTTTTTGACAAATGTGGCTCGCCTCGTTCACGTGCATGAAATCGGGGCAAAGCGTTATTATCATTTATTAATTCAAAAGGTTTTTCTTTAAACGTGATGTTTCGTAGTGCAGAATGAGGTCTTAAGCCATACCCAAGCACCCTTCTGTGAGGAGGTGTGCTGTATGGGTAATAAAATAGGGTGAATAATGGTGTTTTCTTCAGTTTTTTTGATGTCAGTTGATGTCTCAAAACAAGAGAGGAATAATGTCTGTGCAGTTGGCTACACACGAAGGTCAAATCTGAGCCCTTTAATGTTTTAAAGAGGTAGACATGGGCAGTGTTAGGCCTTTGCTTTCCAAGTCCTGAATTATGCCTACTGTTGCAGGTGAAGGGAGGAGCAGGTGGCTGGTCTGGTCTGGTGTTGACTGGCCAGGCCTGGCCTGAGGCTGGGACTGGGGTTTTACCAGCTGGTCTGGTCTGGTCTGGTCTACCCAGGCCTGGCCTGAGGCTGGCACTGCCTGGCCTGGAGTTTTTGCTGTAGCTGTATGCAGCCCGGTCTGAGTCAGAAGCCTAGGTTGTGGCTGGTCTGGTCTGGTCTGGTGTGGCCAGGCCAGGCCAGGCCAGGGCTGGGCTGGGCTGGGCTGGGCTGGGCTGGGCTCCTTAACCCAATCTCAGTCAGTAGCCTGGGAAGCAAGCCCTCGAAGCCCCCGAACGCCCACGAACGCCCAAGTTCTGTATAGAGGCAGACTGCAGGCAATTAGGCTCCCTGCTAAATGAGAGTGGATTCACTATGTATGCCCTTGGAGTGGCAAAATCCTTAGCCTGAGACTGGTTGGCAGCTTTAGAATCCTGCCGAAGGACATATGGTTGATGCCATATCACAGAAGAAGCTGGGGACCATCTCAGACCGAATTAGGCATGAAGGGATATTATTTGCATAGTTCTACCCTTTTCACATTCCCATTATTATATTGCTGTTGCCTCTTAGCGTCACAAGAGGGCGGCAGCAGCATAAACATAATGACACAGAGAGGCTTCAGATCTTCTTGCTGGCATACCTCTTGTCCATGTTGGGTTTGCTTAGCCTATAGAGTGGAGGTCTGCTGTGACTAGCTGAGTGAGTAATGAGGAATGATGCACCTGTTTCTGCGGGGAAGGGGGGTATTGGGAAGGAAACAGCATGACAATAGGGTCAAAGCATAGGAGTTTGCTGATCAATTGGATTGAGTGTATCATCTGTTTCTTCGAATGGACATGTGAGAGAGGAACAGCTGCTTCACAGTATTCAGATGCAAGGGGAAGCAGAGAAGACGATTTCCACCAAAACAAAAAGACTTACACCATCGGGCTACTTGCAGGTTGAAAGATTTCCCTAGTTTGGTGGAGAAATGTGCAAAGTCTCAGACTATCAGTAGCACACACTTTCGGAATATCCTTGGAACAGAATTGTCAGGCTCTCCCTTGGAGGGTTGAGGCCCAGAAAACACCTGCAAAGCTTGCGCCAGTCATCTAGAATATAGTAAGAGGGTGGAGAGAAAAATACAGATGGAGCCAGGCTGGGCAAAAGATTGTCAGGGAGGGGCAACTAACTCTAGCAGAGACATTTATCCCTTATATTGCGGGACCAGGTGCCCCTTACGTATGTGCCTTTGACACCTGTTTTCACCACTTGATCCCCTCAACCCCCGTCTATTTGCCCCTTCAAATGTTCCCTCCTAGTGCCCCAAAGATTGCTGCCCTATCAACCTGTTTTCAACACTTTCAGTCACCACAGACACCCTTCCTCTCACCCTATATTTACACCCTCTCAGTAAATCAGATGCTTCTGCCTCTGTTCATTCCCCAGTGGCATGTTGGATGCCCAATTTTCAGTGTTCCAGGCAGTTACCACTCTGTGGACCACCTTTCTGCACACCCAGACTACGCTTCATCAATAGACACATCCATGATCCTCCTCACGGTAAGCCTGGCTTTTCCCTCTGTAGATCATATAGCCAATCTGTAGAGCAGAAATAACTTGGCCAACACTACAGATGCTGCCAGCCCATGCGCGGCTAACTTTTTGCACGCCATGATTACTCTCTATGTCCCCTCTATCCATTTGTCACAGGTACCCTCTCCCTGCCTCATTCGTCTAATCTGCCGACCCCTTTAACTTGCCAAATATTAGAGCTCCTGTGTGCTAAGATCAGCATCTCTGCTCATGCTCTTGCCCCTCTTTACCCTCTCTCTGTGAGTATCTCAACCCTGCTCAGTTCACCACTCCACCAAGTGTCACCGTAAGCAAGTCTTTTGCACATCATATAACCCGTTTCAGTACCACCACATCAGTTGCCTCTTGTGCTGAGTCTATAAAAAATGAGTGTGAACTGCCCCAGAAATTGCAAACACGTGCCAGATTTTTTCTAATCCGCATAGGGCCCTTTCAACAGTGTCAAATAAATCACTGTTTGGTGGGTTTACCCCAAAGGGGTGGCGGTTAGGCAATAAACCAACTAAGAGAAACCCTTCCTTCAGTACCTCATGTAACTGCTTTCATTTCAACCATGGCAGGAGACCTTTTTAGATGCCCAGCAGTGGGCAATAAAATCATGGGGTGCCCCGTCCCTCCACCCATCCCATCAATTTTTTCTTTATCCCCTCTTTCAATACCAGAACCGTAGTTGGACTGTGTGGTGGCCCCTTGTGTTGGGCAATAAGAAAAGGCAGGACCTTGTCCCCGGACACCACTCCCTTATCCCTATCCATTTTTGGGATGCCCCTGTGTGTGGAGTGACAATGAAAATCTAAGGGGTACCCCAAATTTAAACTCAATGCATCGTTCTGAGCCTTCTATGACCCCCCGTGAAAACGCTCATCCACCCTCGCACCGTTAATATTGGTAACCCCAAATTTGAGTGGCCGCCCCCCCAAAAAAACAAAATGTGGGTGGGGGAGTGGGGTGGCAGTGAAAATATAGGCCATGAATACTATACCCTCAGTGTGACAGGGAAGCTAGTGGCTCATTGCCTGCAGAGAGTGCCGCTGCCAGGATTAGAACCCTGGTCGTCTAGTTGGAAGTCAGGAACTTACCCACTGGACCACACAGGCTTCCCTTTTGATACTCTGGCAAAACTTCCCTATAGCATGGCCCTGTTCTTTCATGGGCACCGAGACCCATATGCAGTGGCACTGAGGCCTGGATGACCCTGATAGTGTCTTCTCCACCGCACTAAACCTACCAGGAGCAGTAGCTCAGCGTTTAAGTCTTGAGGCTTTGGTGTCATGGGCACCTGTTGGTCAAGGATTCAAATCCCTCCTGTGGCACCAAGGTGCATTTAGCTTATCATGAAGAGGGAAAAAAATCTCCAGAGCCTTTTTTATTTACTGATATCATGTTTTATGTGAGAAAACAGAGGAGCATTTTGAGCCATTCCTTTGTTTTTCTACTAGTGTCACCTCAAAAGTAGAGCTTTTGCTCGTCTCCTTTTGGTGGCCTGGAAGTTAGTACCTTATCTACACTAGCTTCCGTGTAAGTAGCCTGTCAGAGCTTCCCTATATCATGGCCATCCTCTCTGATGGGCAATGGGTTCTAAAGGCGATGACGGTCAGGCGTGTATGTTGCTGATAGCGTCTCCTGCAGCAAGTGAAAGGTAGCTGTGGACATAGCTCAGGGGCAAGGTCTTGAGCACTTTATGTGGCTGGTATTTCTTGTGCAGGGGTTCAAGTCCCACCTATGGTGTCTAGCATTGTTTAGGACATCATTAAGAGTCAAAACCTCTAGCATTGTATTTTTGGTACACTAAGATTTTTTTTAACCTGAGAAAACAGAGGAGCAATTTAAGATGTTCCTTTTTTATTTCTTTTATTTTTGCACTAGTGTCACCACAAAAGTAGCACTGTTCTTTCTGGTGATCCCTTCCTTTTCAGTGTCTTGGAAGTCAGGACCTTACCTACACTAGCTACCATGTGAACAGGCTGTCAAAGCTTCCTTGGATCATGACCATCCTCTTTTATGGGCAATGGTTTATATAGGTGATGATGCTCAAGCATGTATGTTGCTGATAGTGTCTCCTGCACCAAAACAAAAACATGCAGAGCTGTAGCGCAGTGGCAAAGTCTTGATAATTTAGTGGCCCTGCTACCTCTTGTGCAAGGGTTCAAGTCCTGCCCATGGTATCAAGGGCTCTTTAGGTCATGATTAATGTTTTAAACTCTAGGGTTGTACTTTTGTACACTAAGATTTGTTCAACTGAGAAAAAAGAGAAGAAATGTAAACCATTCCATTTATTTCTTTCTGCACCAGTGTCACCACAAATGTAGAATTTTTTCTTCTGGCGATCCTCTTGTTTCCAGTGTCTTGGAAGTCAGGACCTTACCTACACTAGCATCCATGTGAGTAACCTGTCAAAGCTTCCCTTTATCATGGCCATCCTTTTTTTATGGGCACTGGTTTTCATAGGCAATGGCGCTGCAGCCTGTGTGTTGATGATAGTGTTTCCTGCACGAGCAAGGTCATGCTGGGGGCTGTAGATCAGAGGCAATGTCTTGCGTGCTTGATGCTGGAGGGTCCTCTTGTGCAAGAGTTCAAATCCCGCCTATGGTGTAAAGAGTGGCTTAGATTGTCTTTATAAGTGAAAACCTCCAACTCTGTACCTTTGTTCAATACCTTATTTTTCCCTTTAAAAAACAGAGAAGCACTGGGAGTGTTTTTTTATTTTGCGAAGGTGTCCCAAAACTACAAATGTTGCTCCCTTTGACCCCTCCCCAGGTGGCTGGTTGGAAGTCAGGACCTAAGCTGCCGGCCCACACTGACTTCCGTATGAGAAGCCTACCAATGCTTCCATATATAATGACCATCCTCCTTTATGGGCAATACGACCCATGAGTAATGATGCTGAGGTCTGTGTGTTGCTGATAGTATCTCCTGCAGTACAGGAGCTGTTGTAGATGCTTTAGCTCAGACGCAAGGTTTTTGGCCTTGCCTATCACAGGTGTTTGCTAGGACAAGGATTCATATCCCTACTTTGGCAGCAAGGTGCCATTTAAGTCTTCTTCAAGAGTCAAAGTCTCTGGCATTGCGTTTTTATGTTTTATTTTGTGATATTTTTTTTACTTGGGGAAAACAGAAGAGCAATTTGAGCTGTTCTCTGTTGTTTCTTTTTTTTTTTTTTTTTTGACAAATGTGGCTCGCCTCGTTCACGTGCATGAAATCGGGGCAAAGCGTTATTATCATTTATTAATTCAAAAGGTTTTTCTTTAAACGTGATGTTTCGTAGTGCAGAATGAGGTCTTAAGCCATACCCAAGCACCCTTCTGTGAGGAGGTGTGCTGTATGGGTAATAAAATAGGGTGAATAATGGTGTTTTCTTCAGTTTTTTTGATGTCAGTTGATGTCTCAAAACAAGAGAGGAATAATGTCTGTGCAGTTGGCTACACACGAAGGTCAAATCTGAGCCCTTTAATGTTTTAAAGAGGTAGACATGGGCAGTGTTAGGCCTTTGCTTTCCAAGTCCTGAATTATGCCTACTGTTGCAGGTGAAGGGAGGAGCAGGTGGCTGGTCTGGTCTGGTGTTGACTGGCCAGGCCTGGCCTGAGGCTGGGACTGGGGTTTTACCAGCTGGTCTGGTCTGGTCTGGTCTACCCAGGCCTGGCCTGAGGCTGGCACTGCCTGGCCTGGAGTTTTTGCTGTAGCTGTATGCAGCCCGGTCTGAGTCAGAAGCCTAGGTTGTGGCTGGTCTGGTCTGGTCTGGTCTGGTGTGGCCAGGCCAGGCCAGGCCAGGGCTGGGCTGGGCTGGGCTGGGCTGGGCTTGGCTGGGCTGGGCTCCTTAACCCAATCTCAGTCAGTAGCCTGGGAAGCAAGCCCTCGAAGCCCCCGAACGCCCACGAACGCCCAAGTTCTGTATAGAGGCAGACTGCAGGCAATTAGGCTCCCTGCTAAATGAGAGTGGATTCACTATGTATGCCCTTGGAGTGGCAAAATCCTTAGCCTGAGACTGGTTGGCAGCTTTAGAATCCTGCCGAAGGACATATGGTTGATGCCATATCACAGAAGAAGCTGGGGACCATCTCAGACCGAATTAGGCATGAAGGGATATTATTTGCATAGTTCTACCCTTTTCACATTCCCATTATTATATTGCTGTTGCCTCTTAGCGTCACAAGAGGGCGGCAGCAGCATAAACATAATGACACAGAGAGGCTTCAGATCTTCTTGCTGGCATACCTCTTGTCCATGTTGGGTTTGCTTAGCCTATAGAGTGGAGGTCTGCTGTGACTAGCTGAGTGAGTAATGAGGAATGATGCACCTGTTTCTGCGGGGAAGGGGGGTATTGGGAAGGAAACAGCATGACAATAGGGTCAAAGCATAGGAGTTTGCTGATCAATTGGATTGAGTGTATCATCTGTTTCTTCGAATGGACATGTGAGAGAGGAACAGCTGCTTCACAGTATTCAGATGCAAGGGGAAGCAGAGAAGACGATTTCCACCAAAACAAAAAGACTTACACCATCGGGCTACTTGCAGGTTGAAAGATTTCCCTAGTTTGGTGGAGAAATGTGCAAAGTCTCAGACTATCAGTAGCACACACTTTCGGAATATCCTTGGAACAGAATTGTCAGGCTCTCCCTTGGAGGGTTGAGGCCCAGAAAACACCTGCAAAGCTTGCGCCAGTCATCTAGAATATAGTAAGAGGGTGGAGAGAAAAATACAGATGGAGCCAGGCTGGGCAAAAGATTGTCAGGGAGGGGCAACTAACTCTAGCAGAGACATTTATCCCTTATATTGCGGGACCAGGTGCCCCTTACGTATGTGCCTTTGACACCTGTTTTCACCACTTGATCCCCTCAACCCCCGTCTATTTGCCCCTTCAAATGTTCCCTCCTAGTGCCCCAAAGATTGCTGCCCTATCAACCTGTTTTCAACACTTTCAGTCACCACAGACACCCTTCCTCTCACCCTATATTTACACCCTCTCAGTAAATCAGATGCTTCTGCCTCTGTTCATTCCCCAGTGGCATGTTGGATGCCCAATTTTCAGTGTTCCAGGCAGTTACCACTCTGTGGACCACCTTTCTGCACACCCAGACTACGCTTCATCAATAGACACATCCATGATCCTCCTCACGGTAAGCCTGGCTTTTCCCTCTGTAGATCATATAGCCAATCTGTAGAGCAGAAATAACTTGGCCAACACTACAGATGCTGCCAGCCCATGCGCGGCTAACTTTTTGCACGCCATGATTACTCTCTATGTCCCCTCTATCCATTTGTCACAGGTACCCTCTCCCTGCCTCATTCGTCTAATCTGCCGACCCCTTTAACTTGCCAAATATTAGAGCTCCTGTGTGCTAAGATTAGCATCTCTGCTCATGCTCTTGCCCCTCTTTACCCTCTCTCTGTGAGTATCTCAACCCTGCTCAGTTCACCACTCCACCAAGTGTCACCGTAAGCAAGTCTTTTGCACATCATATAACCCGTTTCAGTACCACCACATCAGTTGCCTCTTGTGCTGAGTCTATAAAAAATGAGTGTGAACTGCCCCAGAAATTGCAAACACGTGCCAGATTTTTTCTAATCCGCATAGGGCCCTTTCAACAGTGTCAAATAAATCACTGTTTGGTGGGTTTACCCCAAAGGGGTGGCGGTTAGGCAATAAACCAACTAAGAGAAACCCTTCCTTCAGTACCTCATGTAACTGCTTTCATTTCAACCATGGCAGGAGACCTTTTTAGATGCCCAGCAGTGGGCAATAAAATCATGGGGTGCCCCGTCCCTCCACCCATCCCATCAATTTTTTCTTTATCCCCTCTTTCAATACCAGAACCGTAGTTGGACTGTGTGGTGGCCCCTTGTGTTGGGCAATAAGAAAAGGCAGGACCTTGTCCCCGGACACCACTCCCTTATCCCTATCCATTTTTGGGATGCCCCTGTGTGTGGAGTGACAATGAAAATCTAAGGGGTACCCCAAATTTAAACTCAATGCATCGTTCTGAGCCTTCTATGACCCCCCCGTGAAAACGCTCATCCACCCTCGCACCGTTAATATTTGTAACCCCAAATTTGAGTGGCCGCCCCCCCAAAAAAACAAAATGTGGGTGGGGGAGTGGGGTGGCAGTGAAAATATAGGCCATGAATACTATACCCTCAGTGTGACAGGGAAGCTAGTTGCTCATTGCCTGCAGAGAGTGCCGCTGCCAGGATTAGAACCCTGGTCGTCTAGTTGGAAGTCAGGAACTTACCCACTGGACCACACAGGCTTCCCTTTTGATACTCTGGCAAAACTTCCCTATAGCATGGCCCTGTTCTTTCATGGGCACCGAGACCCATATGCAGTGGCACTGAGGCCTGGATGACCCTGATAGTGTCTTCTCCACCGCACTAAACCTACCAGGAGCAGTAGCTCAGCGTTTAAGTCTTGAGGCTTTGGTGTCATGGGCACCTGTTGGTCAAGGATTCAAATCCCTCCTGTGGCACCAAGGTGCATTTAGCTTATCATGAAGAGGGAAAAAAATCTCCAGAGCCTTTTTTATTTACTGATATCATGTTTTATGTGAGAAAACAGAGGAGCATTTTGAGCCATTCCTTTGTTTTTCTACTAGTGTCACCTCAAAAGTAGAGCTTTTGCTCGTCTCCTTTTGGTGGCCTGGAAGTTAGTACCTTATCTACACTAGCTTCCGTGTAAGTAGCCTGTCAGAGCTTCCCTATATCATGGCCATCCTCTCTGATGGGCAATGGGTTCTAAAGGCGATGACGGTCAGGCGTGTATGTTGCTGATAGCGTCTCCTGCAGCAAGTGAAAGGTAGCTGTGGCCATAGCTCAGGGGCAAGGTCTTGAGCACTTTATGTGGCTGGTATTTCTTGTGCAGGGGTTCAAGTCCCACCTATGGTGTCTAGCATTGTTTAGGACATCATTAAGAGTCAAAACCTCTAGCATTGTATTTTTGGTACACTAAGATTTTTTTTAACCTGAGAAAACAGAGGAGCAATTTAAGATGTTCCTTTTTTATTTCTTTTATTTTTGCACTAGTGTCACCACAAAAGTAGCACTGTTCTTTCTGGTGATCCCTTCCTTTTCAGTGTCTTGGAAGTCAGGACCTTACCTACACTAGCTACCATGTGAACAGGCTGTCAAAGCTTCCTTGGATCATGACCATCCTCTTTTATGGGCAATGGTTTATATAGGTGATGATGCTCAAGCATGTATGTTGCTGATAGTGTCTCCTGCACCAAAACAAAAACATGCAGAGCTGTAGCGCAGTGGCAAAGTCTTGATAATTTAGTGGCCCTGCTACCTCTTGTGCAAGGGTTCAAGTCCTGCCCATGGTATCAAGGGCTCTTTAGGTCATGATTAATGTTTTAAACTCTAGGGTTGTACTTTTGTACACTAAGATTTGTTCAACTGAGAAAAAAGAGAAGAAATGTAAACCATTCCATTTATTTCTTTCTGCACCAGTGTCACCACAAATGTAGAATTTTTTCTTCTGGCGATCCTCTTGTTTCCAGTGTCTTGGAAGTCAGGACCTTACCTACACTAGCATCCATGTGAGTAACCTGTCAAAGCTTCCCTTTATCATGGCCATCCTTTTTTTATGGGCACTGGTTTTCATAGGCAATGGCGCTGCAGCCTGTGTGTTGATGATAGTGTTTCCTGCACGAGCAAGGTCATGCTGGGGGCTGTAGATCAGAGGCAATGTCTTGCGTGCTTGATGCTGGAGGGTCCTCTTGTGCAAGAGTTCAAATCCCGCCTATGGTGTAAAGAGTGGCTTAGATTGTCTTTATAAGTGAAAACCTCCAACTCTGTACCTTTGTTCAATACCTTATTTTTCCCTTTAAAAAACAGAGAAGCACTGGGAGTGTTTTTTTATTTTGCGAAGGTGTCCCAAAACTACAAATGTTGCTCCCTTTGACCCCTCCCCAGGTGGCTGGTTGGAAGTCAGGACCTAAGCTGCCGGCCCACACTGACTTCCGTATGAGAAGCCTACCAATGCTTCCATATATAATGACCATCCTCCTTTATGGGCAATACGACCCATGAGTAATGATGCTGAGGTCTGTGTGTTGCTGATAGTATCTCCTGCAGTACAGGAGCTGTTGTAGATGCTTTAGCTCAGACGCAAGGTTTTTGGCCTTGCCTATCACAGGTGTTTGCTAGGACAAGGATTCATATCCCTACTTTGGCAGCAAGGTGCCATTTAAGTCTTCTTCAAGAGTCAAAGTCTCTGGCATTGCGTTTTTATGTTTTATTTTGTGATATTTTTTTTACTTGGGGAAAACAGAAGAGCAATTTGAGCTGTTCTCTGTTGTTTCTTTTTTTTTTTTTTTTTTGACAAATGTGGCTCGCCTCGTTCACGTGCATGAAATCGGGGCAAAGCGTTATTATCATTTATTAATTCAAAAGGTTTTTCTTTAAACGTGATGTTTCGTAGTGCAGAATGAGGTCTTAAGCCATACCCAAGCACCCTTCTGTGAGGAGGTGTGCTGTATGGGTAATAAAATAGGGTGAATAATGGTGTTTTCTTCAGTTTTTTTTATGTCAGTTGATGTCTCAAAACAAGAGAGGAATAATGTCTGTGCAGTTGGCTACACACGAAGGTCAAATCTGAGCCCTTTAATGTTTTAAAGAGGTAGACATGGGCAGTGTTAGGCCTTTGCTTTCCAAGTCCTGAATTATGCCTACTGTTGCAGGTGAAGGGAGGAGCAGGTGGCTGGTCTGGTCTGGTGTTGACTGGCCAGGCCTGGCCTGAGGCTGGGACTGGGGTTTTACCAGCTGGTCTGGTCTGGTCTGGTCTACCCAGGCCTGGCCTGAGGCTGGCACTGCCTGGCCTGGAGTTTTTGCTGTAGCTGTATGCAGCCCGGTCTGAGTCAGAAGCCTAGGTTGTGGCTGGTCTGGTCTGGTCTGGTGTGGCCAGGCCAGGCCAGGCCAGGGCTGGGCTGGGCTGGGCTGGGCTGGGCTTGGCTGGGCTGGGCTCCTTAACCCAATCTCAGTCAGTAGCCTGGGAAGCAAGCCCTCGAAGCCCCCGAACGCCCACGAACGCCCAAGTTCTGTATAGAGGCAGACTGCAGGCAATTAGGCTCCCTGCTAAATGAGAGTGGATTCACTATGTATGCCCTTGGAGTGGCAAAATCCTTAGCCTGAGACTGGTTGGCAGCTTTAGAATCCTGCCGAAGGACATATGGTTGATGCCATATCACAGAAGAAGCTGGGGACCATCTCAGACCGAATTAGGCATGAAGGGATATTATTTGCATAGTTCTACCCTTTTCACATTCCCATTATTATATTGCTGTTGCCTCTTAGCGTCACAAGAGGGCGGCAGCAGCATAAACATAATGACACAGAGAGGCTTCAGATCTTCTTGCTGGCATACCTCTTGTCCATGTTGGGTTTGCTTAGCCTATAGAGTGGAGGTCTGCTGTGACTAGCTGAGTGAGTAATGAGGAATGATGGACCTGTTTCTGCGGGGAAGGGGGGTATTGGGAAGGAAACAGCATGACAATAGGGTCAAAGCATAGGAGTTTGCTGATCAATTGGATTGAGTGTATCATCTGTTTCTTCGAATGGACATGTGAGAGAGGAACAGCTGCTTCACAGTATTCAGATGCAAGGGGAAGCAGAGAAGACGATTTCCACCAAAACAAAAAGACTTACACCATCGGGCTACTTGCAGGTTGAAAGATTTCCCTAGTTTGGTGGAGAAATGTGCAAAGTCTCAGACTATCAGTAGCACACACTTTCGGAATATCCTTGGAACAGAATTGTCAGGCTCTCCCTTGGAGGGTTGAGGCCCAGAAAACACCTGCAAAGCTTGCGCCAGTCATCTAGAATATAGAAAGAGGGTGGAGAGAAAAATACAGATGGAGCCAGGCTGGGCAAAAGATTGTCAGGGAGGGGCAACTAACTCTAGCAGAGACATTTATCCCTTATATTGCGGGACCAGGTGCCCCTTACGTATGTGCCTTTGACACCTGTTTTCACCACTTGATCCCCTCAACCCCCGTCTATTTGCCCCTTCAAATGTTCCCTCCTAGTGCCCCAAAGATTGCTGCCCTATCAACCTGTTTTCAACACTTTCAGTCACCACAGACACCCTTCCTCTCACCCTATATTTACACCCTCTCAGTAAATCAGATGCTTCTGCCTCTGTTCATTCCCCAGTGGCATGTTGGATGCCCAATTTTCAGTGTTCCAGGCAGTTACCACTCTGTGGACCACCTTTCTGCACACCCAGACTACGCTTCATCAATAGACACATCCATGATCCTCCTCACGGTAAGCCTGGCTTTTCCCTCTGTAGATCATATAGCCAATCTGTAGAGCAGAAATAACTTGGCCAACACTACAGATGCTGCCAGCCCATGCGCGGCTAACTTTTTGCACGCCATGATTACTCTCTATGTCCCCTCTATCCATTTGTCACAGGTACCCTCTCCCTGCCTCATTCGTCTAATCTGCCGACCCCTTTAACTTGCCAAATATTAGAGCTCCTGTGTGCTAAGATCAGCATCTCTGCTCATGCTCTTGCCCCTCTTTACCCTCTCTCTGTGAGTATCTCAACCCTGCTCAGTTCACCACTCCACCAAGTGTCACCGTAAGCAAGTCTTTTGCACATCATATAACCCGTTTCAGTACCACCACATCAGTTGCCTCTTGTGCTGAGTCTATAAAAAATGAGTGTGAACTGCCCCAGAAATTGCAAACACGTGCCAGATTTTTTCTAATCCGCATAGGGCCCTTTCAACAGTGTCAAATAAATCACTGTTTGGTGGGTTTACCCCAAAGGGGTGGCGGTTAGGCAATAAACCAACTAAGAGAAACCCTTCCTTCAGTACCTCATGTAACTGCTTTCATTTCAACCATGGCAGGAGACCTTTTTAGATGCCCAGCAGTGGGCAATAAAATCATGGGGTGCCCCGTCCCTCCACCCATCCCATCAATTTTTTCTTTATCCCCTCTTTCAATACCAGAACCGTAGTTGGACTGTGTGGTGGCCCCTTGTGTTGGGCAATAAGAAAAGGCAGGACCTTGTCCCCGGACACCACTCCCTTATCCCTATCCATTTTTGGGATGCCCCTGTGTGTGGAGTGACAATGAAAATCTAAGGGGTACCCCAAATTTAAACTCAATGCATCGTTCTGAGCCTTCTATGACCCCCCCGTGAAAACGCTCATCCACCCTCGCACCGTTAATATTGGTAACCCCAAATTTGAGTGGCCGCCCCCCCAAAAAAACAAAATGTGGGTGGGGGAGTGGGGTGGCAGTGAAAATATAGGCCATGAATACTATACCCTCAGTGTGACAGGGAAGCTAGTGGCTCATTGCCTGCAGAGAGTGCCGCTGCCAGGATTAGAACCCTGGTCGTCTAGTTGGAAGTCAGGAACTTACCCACTGGACCACACAGGCTTCCCTTTTGATACTCTGGCAAAACTTCCCTATAGCATGGCCCTGTTCTTTCATGGGCACCGAGACCCATATGCAGTGGCACTGAGGCCTGGATGACCCTGATAGTGTCTTCTCCACCGCACTAAACCTACCAGGAGCAGTAGCTCAGCGTTTAAGTCTTGAGGCTTTGGTGTCATGGGCACCTGTTGGTCAAGGATTCAAATCCCTCCTGTGGCACCAAGGTGCATTTAGCTTATCATGAAGAGGGAAAAAAATCTCCAGAGCCTTTTTTATTTACTGATATCATGTTTTATGTGAGAAAACAGAGGAGCATTTTGAGCCATTCCTTTGTTTTTCTACTAGTGTCACCTCAAAAGTAGAGCTTTTGCTCGTCTCCTTTTGGTGGCCTGGAAGTTAGTACCTTATCTACACTAGCTTCCGTGTAAGTAGCCTGTCAGAGCTTCCCTATATCATGGCCATCCTCTCTGATGGGCAATGGGTTCTAAAGGCGATGACGGTCAGGCGTGTATGTTGCTGATAGCGTCTCCTGCAGCAAGTGAAAGGTAGCTGTGGCCATAGCTCAGGGGCAAGGTCTTGAGCACTTTATGTGGCTGGTATTTCTTGTGCAGGGGTTCAAGTCCCACCTATGGTGTCTAGCATTGTTTAGGACATCATTAAGAGTCAAAACCTCTAGCATTGTATTTTTGGTACACTAAGATTTTTTTTAACCTGAGAAAACAGAGGAGCAATTTAAGATGTTCCTTTTTTATTTCTTTTATTTTTGCACTAGTGTCACCACAAAAGTAGCACTGTTCTTTCTGGTGATCCCTTCCTTTTCAGTGTCTTGGAAGTCAGGACCTTACCTACACTAGCTACCATGTGAACAGGCTGTCAAAGCTTCCTTGGATCATGACCATCCTCTTTTATGGGCAATGGTTTATATAGGTGATGATGCTCAAGCATGTATGTTGCTGATAGTGTCTCCTGCACCAAAACAAAAACATGCAGAGCTGTAGCGCAGTGGCAAAGTCTTGATAATTTAGTGGCCCTGCTACCTCTTGTGCAAGGGTTCAAGTCCTGCCCATGGTATCAAGGGCTCTTTAGGTCATGATTAATGTTTTAAACTCTAGGGTTGTACTTTTGTACACTAAGATTTGTTCAACTGAGAAAAAAGAGAAGAAATGTAAACCATTCCATTTATTTCTTTCTGCACCAGTGTCACCACAAATGTAGAATTTTTTCTTCTGGCGATCCTCTTGTTTCCAGTGTCTTGGAAGTCAGGACCTTACCTACACTAGCATCCATGTGAGTAACCTGTCAAAGCTTCCCTTTATCATGGCCATCCTTTTTTTATGGGCACTGGTTTTCATAGGCAATGGCGCTGCAGCCTGTGTGTTGATGATAGTGTTTCCTGCACGAGCAAGGTCATGCTGGGGGCTGTAGATCAGAGGCAATGTCTTGCGTGCTTGATGCTGGAGGGTCCTCTTGTGCAAGAGTTCAAATCCCACCTATGGTGTAAAGAGTGGCTTAGATTGTCTTTATAAGTGAAAACCTCCAACTCTGTACCTTTGTTCAATACCTTATTTTTCCCTTTAAAAAACAGAGAAGCACTGGGAGTGTTTTTTTATTTTGCGAAGGTGTCCCAAAACTACAAATGTTGCTCCCTTTGACCCCTCCCCAGGTGGCTGGTTGGAAGTCAGGACCTAAGCTGCCGGCCCACACTGACTTCCGTATGAGAAGCCTACCAATGCTTCCATATATAATGACCATCCTCCTTTATGGGCAATACGACCCATGAGTAATGATGCTGAGGTCTGTGTGTTGCTGATAGTATCTCCTGCAGTACAGGAGCTGTTGTAGATGCTTTAGCTCAGACGCAAGGTTTTTGGCCTTGCCTATCACAGGTGTTTGCTAGGACAAGGATTCATATCCCTACTTTGGCAGCAAGGTGCCATTTAAGTCTTCTTCAAGAGTCAAAGTCTCTGGCATTGCGTTTTTATGTTTTATTTTGTGATATTTTTTTTACTTGGGGAAAACAGAAGAGCAATTTGAGCTGTTCTCTGTTGTTTCTTTTTTTTTTTTTTTTTTGACAAATGTGGCTCGCCTCGTTCACGTGCATGAAATCGGGGCAAAGCGTTATTATCATTTATTAATTCAAAAGGTTTTTCTTTAAACGTGATGTTTCGTAGTGCAGAATGAGGTCTTAAGCCATACCCAAGCACCCTTCTGTGAGGAGGTGTGCTGTATGGGTAATAAAATAGGGTGAATAATGGTGTTTTCTTCAGTTTTTTTGATGTCAGTTGATGTCTCAAAACAAGAGAGGAATAATGTCTGTGCAGTTGGCTACACACGAAGGTCAAATCTGAGCCCTTTAATGTTTTAAAGAGGTAGACATGGGCAGTGTTAGGCCTTTGCTTTCCAAGTCCTGAATTATGCCTACTGTTGCAGGTGAAGGGAGGAGCAGGTGGCTGGTCTGGTCTGGTGTTGACTGGCCAGGCCTGGCCTGAGGCTGGGACTGGGGTTTTACCAGCTGGTCTGGTCTGGTCTGGTCTACCCAGGCCTGGCCTGAGGCTGGCACTGCCTGGCCTGGAGTTTTTGCTGTAGCTGTATGCAGCCCGGTCTGAGTCAGAAGCCTAGGTTGTGGCTGGTCTGGTCTGGTCTGGTCTGGTGTGGCCAGGCCAGGCCAGGCCAGGGCTGGGCTGGGCTGGGCTGGGCTGGGCTTGGCTGGGCTGGGCTCCTTAACCCAATCTCAGTCAGTAGCCTGGGAAGCAAGCCCTCGAAGCCCCCGAACGCCCACGAACGCCCAAGTTCTGTATAGAGGCAGACTGCAGGCAATTAGGCTCCCTGCTAAATGAGAGTGGATTCACTATGTATGCCCTTGGAGTGGCAAAATCCTTAGCCTGAGACTGGTTGGCAGCTTTAGAATCCTGCCGAAGGACATATGGTTGATGCCATATCACAGAAGAAGCTGGGGACCATCTCAGACCGAATTAGGCATGAAGGGATATTATTTGCATAGTTCTACCCTTTTCACATTCCCATTATTATATTGCTGTTGCCTCTTAGCGTCACAAGAGGGCGGCAGCAGCATAAACATAATGACACAGAGAGGCTTCAGATCTTCTTGCTGGCATACCTCTTGTCCATGTTGGGTTTGCTTAGCCTATAGAGTGGAGGTCTGCTGTGACTAGCTGAGTGAGTAATGAGGAATGATGCACCTGTTTCTGCGGGGAAGGGGGGTATTGGGAAGGAAACAGCATGACAATAGGGTCAAAGCATAGGAGTTTGCTGATCAATTGGATTGAGTGTATCATCTGTTTCTTCGAATGGACATGTGAGAGAGGAACAGCTGCTTCACAGTATTCAGATGCAAGGGGAAGCAGAGAAGACGATTTCCACCAAAACAAAAAGACTTACACCATCGGGCTACTTGCAGGTTGAAAGATTTCCCTAGTTTGGTGGAGAAATGTGCAAAGTCTCAGACTATCAGTAGCACACACTTTCGGAATATCCTTGGAACAGAATTGTCAGGCTCTCCCTTGGAGGGTTGAGGCCCAGAAAACACCTGCAAAGCTTGCGCCAGTCATCTAGAATATAGTAAGAGGGTGGAGAGAAAAATACAGATGGAGCCAGGCTGGGCAAAAGATTGTCAGGGAGGGGCAACTAACTCTAGCAGAGACATTTATCCCTTATATTGCGGGACCAGGTGCCCCTTACGTATGTGCCTTTGACACCTGTTTTCACCACTTGATCCCCTCAACCCCCGTCTATTTGCCCCTTCAAATGTTCCCTCCTAGTGCCCCAAAGATTGCTGCCCTATCAACCTGTTTTCAACACTTTCAGTCACCACAGACACCCTTCCTCTCACCCTATATTTACACCCTCTCAGTAAATCAGATGCTTCTGCCTCTGTTCATTCCCCAGTGGCATGTTGGATGCCCAATTTTCAGTGTTCCAGGCAGTTACCACTCTGTGGACCACCTTTCTGCACACCCAGACTACGCTTCATCAATAGACACATCCATGATCCTCCTCACGGTAAGCCTGGCTTTTCCCTCTGTAGATCATATAGCCAATCTGTAGAGCAGAAATAACTTGGCCAACACTACAGATGCTGCCAGCCCATGCGCGGCTAACTTTTTGCACGCCATGATTACTCTCTATGTCCCCTCTATCCATTTGTCACAGGTACCCTCTCCCTGCCTCATTCGTCTAATCTGCCGACCCCTTTAACTTGCCAAATATTAGAGCTCCTGTGTGCTAAGATTAGCATCTCTGCTCATGCTCTTGCCCCTCTTTACCCTCTCTCTGTGAGTATCTCAACCCTGCTCAGTTCACCACTCCACCAAGTGTCACCGTAAGCAAGTCTTTTGCACATCATATAACCCGTTTCAGTACCACCACATCAGTTGCCTCTTGTGCTGAGTCTATAAAAAATGAGTGTGAACTGCCCCAGAAATTGCAAACACGTGCCAGATTTTTTCTAATCCGCATAGGGCCCTTTCAACAGTGTCAAATAAATCACTGTTTGGTGGGTTTACCCCAAAGGGGTGGCGGTTAGGCAATAAACCAACTAAGAGAAACCCTTCCTTCAGTACCTCATGTAACTGCTTTCATTTCAACCATGGCAGGAGACCTTTTTAGATGCCCAGCAGTGGGCAATAAAATCATGGGGTGCCCCGTCCCTCCACCCATCCCATCAATTTTTTCTTTATCCCCTCTTTCAATACCAGAACCGTAGTTGGACTGTGTGGTGGCCCCTTGTGTTGGGCAATAAGAAAAGGCAGGACCTTGTCCCCGGACACCACTCCCTTATCCCTATCCATTTTTGGGATGCCCCTGTGTGTGGAGTGACAATGAAAATCTAAGGGGTACCCCAAATTTAAACTCAATGCATCGTTCTGAGCCTTCTATGACCCCCCCGTGAAAACGCTCATCCACCCTCGCACCGTTAATATTTGTAACCCCAAATTTGAGTGGCCGCCCCCCCAAAAAAACAAAATGTGGGTGGGGGAGTGGGGTGGCAGTGAAAATATAGGCCATGAATACTATACCCTCAGTGTGACAGGGAAGCTAGTTGCTCATTGCCTGCAGAGAGTGCCGCTGCCAGGATTAGAACCCTGGTCGTCTAGTTGGAAGTCAGGAACTTACCCACTGGACCACACAGGCTTCCCTTTTGATACTCTGGCAAAACTTCCCTATAGCATGGCCCTGTTCTTTCATGGGCACCGAGACCCATATGCAGTGGCACTGAGGCCTGGATGACCCTGATAGTGTCTTCTCCACCGCACTAAACCTACCAGGAGCAGTAGCTCAGCGTTTAAGTCTTGAGGCTTTGGTGTCATGGGCACCTGTTGGTCAAGGATTCAAATCCCTCCTGTGGCACCAAGGTGCATTTAGCTTATCATGAAGAGGGAAAAAAATCTCCAGAGCCTTTTTTATTTACTGATATCATGTTTTATGTGAGAAAACAGAGGAGCATTTTGAGCCATTCCTTTGTTTTTCTACTAGTGTCACCTCAAAAGTAGAGCTTTTGCTCGTCTCCTTTTGGTGGCCTGGAAGTTAGTACCTTATCTACACTAGCTTCCGTGTAAGTAGCCTGTCAGAGCTTCCCTATATCATGGCCATCCTCTCTGATGGGCAATGGGTTCTAAAGGCGATGACGGTCAGGCGTGTATGTTGCTGATAGCGTCTCCTGCAGCAAGTGAAAGGTAGCTGTGGCCATAGCTCAGGGGCAAGGTCTTGAGCACTTTATGTGGCTGGTATTTCTTGTGCAGGGGTTCAAGTCCCACCTATGGTGTCTAGCATTGTTTAGGACATCATTAAGAGTCAAAACCTCTAGCATTGTATTTTTGGTACACTAAGATTTTTTTTAACCTGAGAAAACAGAGGAGCAATTTAAGATGTTCCTTTTTTATTTCTTTTATTTTTGCACTAGTGTCACCACAAAAGTAGCACTGTTCTTTCTGGTGATCCCTTCCTTTTCAGTGTCTTGGAAGTCAGGACCTTACCTACACTAGCTACCATGTGAACAGGCTGTCAAAGCTTCCTTGGATCATGACCATCCTCTTTTATGGGCAATGGTTTATATAGGTGATGATGCTCAAGCATGTATGTTGCTGATAGTGTCTCCTGCACCAAAACAAAAACATGCAGAGCTGTAGCGCAGTGGCAAAGTCTTGATAATTTAGTGGCCCTGCTACCTCTTGTGCAAGGGTTCAAGTCCTGCCCATGGTATCAAGGGCTCTTTAGGTCATGATTAATGTTTTAAACTCTAGGGTTGTACTTTTGTACACTAAGATTTGTTCAACTGAGAAAAAAGAGAAGAAATGTAAACCATTCCATTTATTTCTTTCTGCACCAGTGTCACCACAAATGTAGAATTTTTTCTTCTGGCGATCCTCTTGTTTCCAGTGTCTTGGAAGTCAGGACCTTACCTACACTAGCATCCATGTGAGTAACCTGTCAAAGCTTCCCTTTATCATGGCCATCCTTTTTTTATGGGCACTGGTTTTCATAGGCAATGGCGCTGCAGCCTGTGTGTTGATGATAGTGTTTCCTGCACGAGCAAGGTCATGCTGGGGGCTGTAGATCAGAGGCAATGTCTTGCGTGCTTGATGCTGGAGGGTCCTCTTGTGCAAGAGTTCAAATCCCGCCTATGGTGTAAAGAGTGGCTTAGATTGTCTTTATAAGTGAAAACCTCCAACTCTGTACCTTTGTTCAATACCTTATTTTTCCCTTTAAAAAACAGAGAAGCACTGGGAGTGTTTTTTTATTTTGCGAAGGTGTCCCAAAACTACAAATGTTGCTCCCTTTGACCCCTCCCCAGGTGGCTGGTTGGAAGTCAGGACCTAAGCTGCCGGCCCACACTGACTTCCGTATGAGAAGCCTACCAATGCTTCCATATATAATGACCATCCTCCTTTATGGGCAATACGACCCATGAGTAATGATGCTGAGGTCTGTGTGTTGCTGATAGTATCTCCTGCAGTACAGGAGCTGTTGTAGATGCTTTAGCTCAGACGCAAGGTTTTTGGCCTTGCCTATCACAGGTGTTTGCTAGGACAAGGATTCATATCCCTACTTTGGCAGCAAGGTGCCATTTAAGTCTTCTTCAAGAGTCAAAGTCTCTGGCATTGCGTTTTTATGTTTTATTTTGTGATATTTTTTTTACTTGGGGAAAACAGAAGAGCAATTTGAGCTGTTCTCTGTTGTTTCTTTTTTTTTTTTTTTTTTGACAAATGTGGCTCGCCTCGTTCACGTGCATGAAATCGGGGCAAAGCGTTATTATCATTTATTAATTCAAAAGGTTTTTCTTTAAACGTGATGTTTCGTAGTGCAGAATGAGGTCTTAAGCCATACCCAAGCACCCTTCTGTGAGGAGGTGTGCTGTATGGGTAATAAAATAGGGTGAATAATGGTGTTTTCTTCAGTTTTTTTTATGTCAGTTGATGTCTCAAAACAAGAGAGGAATAATGTCTGTGCAGTTGGCTACACACGAAGGTCAAATCTGAGCCCTTTAATGTTTTAAAGAGGTAGACATGGGCAGTGTTAGGCCTTTGCTTTCCAAGTCCTGAATTATGCCTACTGTTGCAGGTGAAGGGAGGAGCAGGTGGCTGGTCTGGTCTGGTGTTGACTGGCCAGGCCTGGCCTGAGGCTGGGACTGGGGTTTTACCAGCTGGTCTGGTCTGGTCTGGTCTACCCAGGCCTGGCCTGAGGCTGGCACTGCCTGGCCTGGAGTTTTTGCTGTAGCTGTATGCAGCCCGGTCTGAGTCAGAAGCCTAGGTTGTGGCTGGTCTGGTCTGGTCTGGTGTGGCCAGGCCAGGCCAGGCCAGGGCTGGGCTGGGCTGGGCTGGGCTGGGCTTGGCTGGGCTGGGCTCCTTAACCCAATCTCAGTCAGTAGCCTGGGAAGCAAGCCCTCGAAGCCCCCGAACGCCCACGAACGCCCAAGTTCTGTATAGAGGCAGACTGCAGGCAATTAGGCTCCCTGCTAAATGAGAGTGGATTCACTATGTATGCCCTTGGAGTGGCAAAATCCTTAGCCTGAGACTGGTTGGCAGCTTTAGAATCCTGCCGAAGGACATATGGTTGATGCCATATCACAGAAGAAGCTGGGGACCATCTCAGACCGAATTAGGCATGAAGGGATATTATTTGCATAGTTCTACCCTTTTCACATTCCCATTATTATATTGCTGTTGCCTCTTAGCGTCACAAGAGGGCGGCAGCAGCATAAACATAATGACACAGAGAGGCTTCAGATCTTCTTGCTGGCATACCTCTTGTCCATGTTGGGTTTGCTTAGCCTATAGAGTGGAGGTCTGCTGTGACTAGCTGAGTGAGTAATGAGGAATGATGGACCTGTTTCTGCGGGGAAGGGGGGTATTGGGAAGGAAACAGCATGACAATAGGGTCAAAGCATAGGAGTTTGCTGATCAATTGGATTGAGTGTATCATCTGTTTCTTCGAATGGACATGTGAGAGAGGAACAGCTGCTTCACAGTATTCAGATGCAAGGGGAAGCAGAGAAGACGATTTCCACCAAAACAAAAAGACTTACACCATCGGGCTACTTGCAGGTTGAAAGATTTCCCTAGTTTGGTGGAGAAATGTGCAAAGTCTCAGACTATCAGTAGCACACACTTTCGGAATATCCTTGGAACAGAATTGTCAGGCTCTCCCTTGGAGGGTTGAGGCCCAGAAAACACCTGCAAAGCTTGCGCCAGTCATCTAGAATATAGAAAGAGGGTGGAGAGAAAAATACAGATGGAGCCAGGCTGGGCAAAAGATTGTCAGGGAGGGGCAACTAACTCTAGCAGAGACATTTATCCCTTATATTGCGGGACCAGGTGCCCCTTACGTATGTGCCTTTGACACCTGTTTTCACCACTTGATCCCCTCAACCCCCGTCTATTTGCCCCTTCAAATGTTCCCTCCTAGTGCCCCAAAGATTGCTGCCCTATCAACCTGTTTTCAACACTTTCAGTCACCACAGACACCCTTCCTCTCACCCTATATTTACACCCTCTCAGTAAATCAGATGCTTCTGCCTCTGTTCATTCCCCAGTGGCATGTTGGATGCCCAATTTTCAGTGTTCCAGGCAGTTACCACTCTGTGGACCACCTTTCTGCACACCCAGACTACGCTTCATCAATAGACACATCCATGATCCTCCTCACGGTAAGCCTGGCTTTTCCCTCTGTAGATCATATAGCCAATCTGTAGAGCAGAAATAACTTGGCCAACACTACAGATGCTGCCAGCCCATGCGCGGCTAACTTTTTGCACGCCATGATTACTCTCTATGTCCCCTCTATCCATTTGTCACAGGTACCCTCTCCCTGCCTCATTCGTCTAATCTGCCGACCCCTTTAACTTGCCAAATATTAGAGCTCCTGTGTGCTAAGATCAGCATCTCTGCTCATGCTCTTGCCCCTCTTTACCCTCTCTCTGTGAGTATCTCAACCCTGCTCAGTTCACCACTCCACCAAGTGTCACCGTAAGCAAGTCTTTTGCACATCATATAACCCGTTTCAGTACCACCACATCAGTTGCCTCTTGTGCTGAGTCTATAAAAAATGAGTGTGAACTGCCCCAGAAATTGCAAACACGTGCCAGATTTTTTCTAATCCGCATAGGGCCCTTTCAACAGTGTCAAATAAATCACTGTTTGGTGGGTTTACCCCAAAGGGGTGGCGGTTAGGCAATAAACCAACTAAGAGAAACCCTTCCTTCAGTACCTCATGTAACTGCTTTCATTTCAACCATGGCAGGAGACCTTTTTAGATGCCCAGCAGTGGGCAATAAAATCATGGGGTGCCCCGTCCCTCCACCCATCCCATCAATTTTTTCTTTATCCCCTCTTTCAATACCAGAACCGTAGTTGGACTGTGTGGTGGCCCCTTGTGTTGGGCAATAAGAAAAGGCAGGACCTTGTCCCCGGACACCACTCCCTTATCCCTATCCATTTTTGGGATGCCCCTGTGTGTGGAGTGACAATGAAAATCTAAGGGGTACCCCAAATTTAAACTCAATGCATCGTTCTGAGCCTTCTATGACCCCCCCGTGAAAACGCTCATCCACCCTCGCACCGTTAATATTGGTAACCCCAAATTTGAGTGGCCGCCCCCCCAAAAAAACAAAATGTGGGTGGGGGAGTGGGGTGGCAGTGAAAATATAGGCCATGAATACTATACCCTCAGTGTGACAGGGAAGCTAGTGGCTCATTGCCTGCAGAGAGTGCCGCTGCCAGGATTAGAACCCTGGTCGTCTAGTTGGAAGTCAGGAACTTACCCACTGGACCACACAGGCTTCCCTTTTGATACTCTGGCAAAACTTCCCTATAGCATGGCCCTGTTCTTTCATGGGCACCGAGACCCATATGCAGTGGCACTGAGGCCTGGATGACCCTGATAGTGTCTTCTCCACCGCACTAAACCTACCAGGAGCAGTAGCTCAGCGTTTAAGTCTTGAGGCTTTGGTGTCATGGGCACCTGTTGGTCAAGGATTCAAATCCCTCCTGTGGCACCAAGGTGCATTTAGCTTATCATGAAGAGGGAAAAAAATCTCCAGAGCCTTTTTTATTTACTGATATCATGTTTTATGTGAGAAAACAGAGGAGCATTTTGAGCCATTCCTTTGTTTTTCTACTAGTGTCACCTCAAAAGTAGAGCTTTTGCTCGTCTCCTTTTGGTGGCCTGGAAGTTAGTACCTTATCTACACTAGCTTCCGTGTAAGTAGCCTGTCAGAGCTTCCCTATATCATGGCCATCCTCTCTGATGGGCAATGGGTTCTAAAGGCGATGACGGTCAGGCGTGTATGTTGCTGATAGCGTCTCCTGCAGCAAGTGAAAGGTAGCTGTGGCCATAGCTCAGGGGCAAGGTCTTGAGCACTTTATGTGGCTGGTATTTCTTGTGCAGGGGTTCAAGTCCCACCTATGGTGTCTAGCATTGTTTAGGACATCATTAAGAGTCAAAACCTCTAGCATTGTATTTTTGGTACACTAAGATTTTTTTTAACCTGAGAAAACAGAGGAGCAATTTAAGATGTTCCTTTTTTATTTCTTTTATTTTTGCACTAGTGTCACCACAAAAGTAGCACTGTTCTTTCTGGTGATCCCTTCCTTTTCAGTGTCTTGGAAGTCAGGACCTTACCTACACTAGCTACCATGTGAACAGGCTGTCAAAGCTTCCTTGGATCATGACCATCCTCTTTTATGGGCAATGGTTTATATAGGTGATGATGCTCAAGCATGTATGTTGCTGATAGTGTCTCCTGCACCAAAACAAAAACATGCAGAGCTGTAGCGCAGTGGCAAAGTCTTGATAATTTAGTGGCCCTGCTACCTCTTGTGCAAGGGTTCAAGTCCTGCCCATGGTATCAAGGGCTCTTTAGGTCATGATTAATGTTTTAAACTCTAGGGTTGTACTTTTGTACACTAAGATTTGTTCAACTGAGAAAAAAGAGAAGAAATGTAAACCATTCCATTTATTTCTTTCTGCACCAGTGTCACCACAAATGTAGAATTTTTTCTTCTGGCGATCCTCTTGTTTCCAGTGTCTTGGAAGTCAGGACCTTACCTACACTAGCATCCATGTGAGTAACCTGTCAAAGCTTCCCTTTATCATGGCCATCCTTTTTTTATGGGCACTGGTTTTCATAGGCAATGGCGCTGCAGCCTGTGTGTTGATGATAGTGTTTCCTGCACGAGCAAGGTCATGCTGGGGGCTGTAGATCAGAGGCAATGTCTTGCGTGCTTGATGCTGGAGGGTCCTCTTGTGCAAGAGTTCAAATCCCACCTATGGTGTAAAGAGTGGCTTAGATTGTCTTTATAAGTGAAAACCTCCAACTCTGTACCTTTGTTCAATACCTTATTTTTCCCTTTAAAAAACAGAGAAGCACTGGGAGTGTTTTTTTATTTTGCGAAGGTGTCCCAAAACTACAAATGTTGCTCCCTTTGACCCCTCCCCAGGTGGCTGGTTGGAAGTCAGGACCTAAGCTGCCGGCCCACACTGACTTCCGTATGAGAAGCCTACCAATGCTTCCATATATAATGACCATCCTCCTTTATGGGCAATACGACCCATGAGTAATGATGCTGAGGTCTGTGTGTTGCTGATAGTATCTCCTGCAGTACAGGAGCTGTTGTAGATGCTTTAGCTCAGACGCAAGGTTTTTGGCCTTGCCTATCACAGGTGTTTGCTAGGACAAGGATTCATATCCCTACTTTGGCAGCAAGGTGCCATTTAAGTCTTCTTCAAGAGTCAAAGTCTCTGGCATTGCGTTTTTATGTTTTATTTTGTGATATTTTTTTTACTTGGGGAAAACAGAAGAGCAATTTGAGCTGTTCTCTGTTGTTTCTTTTTTTTTTTTTTTTTTGACAAATGTGGCTCGCCTCGTTCACGTGCATGAAATCGGGGCAAAGCGTTATTATCATTTATTAATTCAAAAGGTTTTTCTTTAAACGTGATGTTTCGTAGTGCAGAATGAGGTCTTAAGCCATACCCAAGCACCCTTCTGTGAGGAGGTGTGCTGTATGGGTAATAAAATAGGGTGAATAATGGTGTTTTCTTCAGTTTTTTTGATGTCAGTTGATGTCTCAAAACAAGAGAGGAATAATGTCTGTGCAGTTGGCTACACACGAAGGTCAAATCTGAGCCCTTTAATGTTTTAAAGAGGTAGACATGGGCAGTGTTAGGCCTTTGCTTTCCAAGTCCTGAATTATGCCTACTGTTGCAGGTGAAGGGAGGAGCAGGTGGCTGGTCTGGTCTGGTGTTGACTGGCCAGGCCTGGCCTGAGGCTGGGACTGGGGTTTTACCAGCTGGTCTGGTCTGGTCTGGTCTACCCAGGCCTGGCCTGAGGCTGGCACTGCCTGGCCTGGAGTTTTTGCTGTAGCTGTATGCAGCCCGGTCTGAGTCAGAAGCCTAGGTTGTGGCTGGTCTGGTCTGGTCTGGTGTGGCCAGGCCAGGCCAGGCCAGGGCTGGGCTGGGCTGGGCTGGGCTGGGCTCCTTAACCCAATCTCAGTCAGTAGCCTGGGAAGCAAGCCCTCGAAGCCCCCGAACGCCCACGAACGCCCAAGTTCTGTATAGAGGCAGACTGCAGGCAATTAGGCTCCCTGCTAAATGAGAGTGGATTCACTATGTATGCCCTTGGAGTGGCAAAATCCTTAGCCTGAGACTGGTTGGCAGCTTTAGAATCCTGCCGAAGGACATATGGTTGATGCCATATCACAGAAGAAGCTGGGGACCATCTCAGACCGAATTAGGCATGAAGGGATATTATTTGCATAGTTCTACCCTTTTCACATTCCCATTATTATATTGCTGTTGCCTCTTAGCGTCACAAGAGGGCGGCAGCAGCATAAACATAATGACACAGAGAGGCTTCAGATCTTCTTGCTGGCATACCTCTTGTCCATGTTGGGTTTGCTTAGCCTATAGAGTGGAGGTCTGCTGTGACTAGCTGAGTGAGTAATGAGGAATGATGCACCTGTTTCTGCGGGGAAGGGGGGTATTGGGAAGGAAACAGCATGACAATAGGGTCAAAGCATAGGAGTTTGCTGATCAATTGGATTGAGTGTATCATCTGTTTCTTCGAATGGACATGTGAGAGAGGAACAGCTGCTTCACAGTATTCAGATGCAAGGGGAAGCAGAGAAGACGATTTCCACCAAAACAAAAAGACTTACACCATCGGG
Organism: Pleurodeles waltl; assembly: GCF_031143425.1. Classification (NCBI taxonomy): domain Eukaryota; kingdom Metazoa; phylum Chordata; class Amphibia; order Caudata; family Salamandridae; genus Pleurodeles; species Pleurodeles waltl. The sequence goes on along the minus strand of NW_027149975.1, from coordinate 151,782 downwards.
CTACTTGCAGGTTGAAAGATTTCCCTAGTTTGGTGGAGAAATGTGCAAAGTCTCAGACTATCAGTAGCACACACTTTCGGAATATCCTTGGAACAGAATTGTCAGGCTCTCCCTTGGAGGGTTGAGGCCCAGAAAACACCTGCAAAGCTTGCGCCAGTCATCTAGAATATAGTAAGAGGGTGGAGAGAAAAATACAGATGGAGCCAGGCTGGGCAAAAGATTGTCAGGGAGGGGCAACTAACTCTAGCAGAGACATTTATCCCTTATATTGCGGGACCAGGTGCCCCTTACGTATGTGCCTTTGACACCTGTTTTCACCACTTGATCCCCTCAACCCCCGTCTATTTGCCCCTTCAAATGTTCCCTCCTAGTGCCCCAAAGATTGCTGCCCTATCAACCTGTTTTCAACACTTTCAGTCACCACAGACACCCTTCCTCTCACCCTATATTTACACCCTCTCAGTAAATCAGATGCTTCTGCCTCTGTTCATTCCCCAGTGGCATGTTGGATGCCCAATTTTCAGTGTTCCAGGCAGTTACCACTCTGTGGACCACCTTTCTGCACACCCAGACTACGCTTCATCAATAGACACATCCATGATCCTCCTCACGGTAAGCCTGGCTTTTCCCTCTGTAGATCATATAGCCAATCTGTAGAGCAGAAATAACTTGGCCAACACTACAGATGCTGCCAGCCCATGCGCGGCTAACTTTTTGCACGCCATGATTACTCTCTATGTCCCCTCTATCCATTTGTCACAGGTACCCTCTCCCTGCCTCATTCGTCTAATCTGCCGACCCCTTTAACTTGCCAAATATTAGAGCTCCTGTGTGCTAAGATCAGCATCTCTGCTCATGCTCTTGCCCCTCTTTACCCTCTCTCTGTGAGTATCTCAACCCTGCTCAGTTCACCACTCCACCAAGTGTCACCGTAAGCAAGTCTTTTGCACATCATATAACCCGTTTCAGTACCACCACATCAGTTGCCTCTTGTGCTGAGTCTATAAAAAATGAGTGTGAACTGCCCCAGAAATTGCAAACACGTGCCAGATTTTTTCTAATCCGCATAGGGCCCTTTCAACAGTGTCAAATAAATCACTGTTTGGTGGGTTTACCCCAAAGGGGTGGCGGTTAGGCAATAAACCAACTAAGAGAAACCCTTCCTTCAGTACCTCATGTAACTGCTTTCATTTCAACCATGGCAGGAGACCTTTTTAGATGCCCAGCAGTGGGCAATAAAATCATGGGGTGCCCCGTCCCTCCACCCATCCCATCAATTTTTTCTTTATCCCCTCTTTCAATACCAGAACCGTAGTTGGACTGTGTGGTGGCCCCTTGTGTTGGGCAATAAGAAAAGGCAGGACCTTGTCCCCGGACACCACTCCCTTATCCCTATCCATTTTTGGGATGCCCCTGTGTGTGGAGTGACAATGAAAATCTAAGGGGTACCCCAAATTTAAACTCAATGCATCGTTCTGAGCCTTCTATGACCCCCCCGTGAAAACGCTCATCCACCCTCGCACCGTTAATATTGGTAACCCCAAATTTGAGTGGCCGCCCCCCCAAAAAAACAAAATGTGGGTGGGGGAGTGGGGTGGCAGTGAAAATATAGGCCATGAATACTATACCCTCAGTGTGACAGGGAAGCTAGTGGCTCATTGCCTGCAGAGAGTGCCGCTGCCAGGATTAGAACCCTGGTCGTCTAGTTGGAAGTCAGGAACTTACCCACTGGACCACACAGGCTTCCCTTTTGATACTCTGGCAAAACTTCCCTATAGCATGGCCCTGTTCTTTCATGGGCACCGAGACCCATATGCAGTGGCACTGAGGCCTGGATGACCCTGATAGTGTCTTCTCCACCGCACTAAACCTACCAGGAGCAGTAGCTCAGCGTTTAAGTCTTGAGGCTTTGGTGTCATGGGCACCTGTTGGTCAAGGATTCAAATCCCTCCTGTGGCACCAAGGTGCATTTAGCTTATCATGAAGAGGGAAAAAAATCTCCAGAGCCTTTTTTATTTACTGATATCATGTTTTATGTGAGAAAACAGAGGAGCATTTTGAGCCATTCCTTTGTTTTTCTACTAGTGTCACCTCAAAAGTAGAGCTTTTGCTCGTCTCCTTTTGGTGGCCTGGAAGTTAGTACCTTATCTACACTAGCTTCCGCGTAAGTAGCCTGTCAGAGCTTCCCTATATCATGGCCATCCTCTCTGATGGGCAATGGGTTCTAAAGGCGATGACGGTCAGGCGTGTATGTTGCTGATAGCGTCTCCTGCAGCAAGTGAAAGGTAGCTGTGGCCATAGTTCAGGGGCAAGGTCTTGAGCACTTTATGTGGCTGGTATTTCTTGTGCAGGGGTTCAAGTCCCACCTATGGTGTCTAGCATTGTTTAGGACATCATTAAGAGTCAAAACCTCTAGCATTGTATTTTTGGTACACTAAGATTTTTTTTAACCTGAGAAAACAGAGGAGCAATTTAAGATGTTCCTTTTTTATTTCTTTTATTTTTGCACTAGTGTCACCACAAAAGTAGCACTGTTCTTTCTGGTGATCCCTTCCTTTTCAGTGTCTTGGAAGTCAGGACCTTACCTACACTAGCTACCATGTGAACAGGCTGTCAAAGCTTCCTTGGATCATGACCATCCTCTTTTATGGGCAATGGTTTATATAGGTGATGATGCTCAAGCATGTATGTTGCTGATAGTGTCTCCTGCACCAAAACAAAAACATGCAGAGCTGTAGCGCAGTGGCAAAGTCTTGATAATTTAGTGGCCCTGCTACCTCTTGTGCAAGGGTTCAAGTCCTGCCCATGGTATCAAGGGCTCTTTAGGTCATGATTAATGTTTTAAACTCTAGGGTTGTACTTTTGTACACTAAGATTTGTTCAACTGAGAAAAAAGAGAAGAAATGTAAACCATTCCATTTATTTCTTTCTGCACCAGTGTCACCACAAATGTAGAATTTTTTCTTCTGGCGATCCTCTTGTTTCCAGTGTCTTGGAAGTCAGGACCTTACCTACACTAGCATCCATGTGAGTAACCTGTCAAAGCTTCCCTTTATCATGGCCATCCTTTTTTTATGGGCACTGGTTTTCATAGGCAATGGCGCTGCAGCCTGTGTGTTGATGATAGTGTTTCCTGCACGAGCAAGGTCATGCTGGGGGCTGTAGATCAGAGGCAATGTCTTGCGTGCTTGATGCTGGAGGGTCCTCTTGTGCAAGAGTTCAAATCCCGCCTATGGTGTAAAGAGTGGCTTAGATTGTCTTTATAAGTGAAAACCTCCAACTCTGTACCTTTGTTCAATACCTTATTTTTCCCTTTAAAAAACAGAGAAGCACTGGGAGTGTTTTTTTATTTTGCGAAGGTGTCCCAAAACTACAAATGTTGCTCCCTTTGACCCCTCCCCAGGTGGCTGGTTGGAAGTCAGGACCTAAGCTGCCGGCCCACACTGACTTCCGTATGAGAAGCCTACCAATGCTTCCATATATAATGACCATCCTCCTTTATGGGCAATACGACCCATGAGTAATGATGCTGAGGTCTGTGTGTTGCTGATAGTATCTCCTGCAGTACAGGAGCTGTTGTAGATGCTTTAGCTCAGACGCAAGGTTTTTGGCCTTGCCTATCACAGGTGTTTGCTAGGACAAGGATTCATATCCCTACTTTGGCAGCAAGGTGCCATTTAAGTCTTCTTCAAGAGTCAAAGTCTCTGGCATTGCGTTTTTATGTTTTATTTTGTGATATTTTTTTTACTTGGGGAAAACAGAAGAGCAATTTGAGCTGTTCTCTGTTGTTTCTTTTTTTTTTTTTTTTTTGACAAATGTGGCTCGCCTCGTTCACGTGCATGAAATCGGGGCAAAGCGTTATTATCATTTATTAATTCAAAAGGTTTTTCTTTAAACGTGATGTTTCGTAGTGCAGAATGAGGTCTTAAGCCATACCCAAGCACCCTTCTGTGAGGAGGTGTGCTGTATGGGTAATAAAATAGGGTGAATAATGGTGTTTTCTTCAGTTTTTTTGATGTCAGTTGATGTCTCAAAACAAGAGAGGAATAATGTCTGTGCAGTTGGCTACACACGAAGGTCAAATCTGAGCCCTTTAATGTTTTAAAGAGGTAGACATGGGCAGTGTTAGGCCTTTGCTTTCCAAGTCCTGAATTATGCCTACTGTTGCAGGTGAAGGGAGGAGCAGGTGGCTGGTCTGGTCTGGTGTTGACTGGCCAGGCCTGGCCTGAGGCTGGGACTGGGGTTTTACCAGCTGGTCTGGTCTGGTCTGGTCTACCCAGGCCTGGCCTGAGGCTGGCACTGCCTGGCCTGGAGTTTTTGCTGTAGCTGTATGCAGCCCGGTCTGAGTCAGAAGCCTAGGTTGTGGCTGGTCTGGTCTGGTCTGGTCTGGTGTGGCCAGGCCAGGCCAGGCCAGGGCTGGGCTGGGCTGGGCTGGGCTTGGCTGGGCTGGGCTCCTTAACCCAATCTCAGTCAGTAGCCTGGGAAGCAAGCCCTCGAAGCCCCCGAACGCCCACGAACGCCCAAGTTCTGTATAGAGGCAGACTGCAGGCAATTAGGCTCCCTGCTAAATGAGAGTGGATTCACTATGTATGCCCTTGGAGTGGCAAAATCCTTAGCCTGAGACTGGTTGGCAGCTTTAGAATCCTGCCGAAGGACATATGGTTGATGCCATATCACAGAAGAAGCTGGGGACCATCTCAGACCGAATTAGGCATGAAGGGATATTATTTGCATAGTTCTACCCTTTTCACATTCCCATTATTATATTGCTGTTGCCTCTTAGCGTCACAAGAGGGCGGCAGCAGCATAAACATAATGACACAGAGAGGCTTCAGATCTTCTTGCTGGCATACCTCTTGTCCATGTTGGGTTTGCTTAGCCTATAGAGTGGAGGTCTGCTGTGACTAGCTGAGTGAGTAATGAGGAATGATGCACCTGTTTCTGCGGGGAAGGGGGGTATTGGGAAGGAAACAGCATGACAATAGGGTCAAAGCATAGGAGTTTGCTGATCAATTGGATTGAGTGTATCATCTGTTTCTTCGAATGGACATGTGAGAGAGGAACAGCTGCTTCACAGTATTCAGATGCAAGGGGAAGCAGAGAAGACGATTTCCACCAAAACAAAAAGACTTACACCATCGGGCTACTTGCAGGTTGAAAGATTTCCCTAGTTTGGTGGAGAAATGTGCAAAGTCTCAGACTATCAGTAGCACACACTTTCGGAATATCCTTGGAACAGAATTGTCAGGCTCTCCCTTGGAGGGTTGAGGCCCAGAAAACACCTGCAAAGCTTGCGCCAGTCATCTAGAATATAGTAAGAGGGTGGAGAGAAAAATACAGATGGAGCCAGGCTGGGCAAAAGATTGTCAGGGAGGGGCAACTAACTCTAGCAGAGACATTTATCCCTTATATTGCGGGACCAGGTGCCCCTTACGTATGTGCCTTTGACACCTGTTTTCACCACTTGATCCCCTCAACCCCCGTCTATTTGCCCCTTCAAATGTTCCCTCCTAGTGCCCCAAAGATTGCTGCCCTATCAACCTGTTTTCAACACTTTCAGTCACCACAGACACCCTTCCTCTCACCCTATATTTACACCCTCTCAGTAAATCAGATGCTTCTGCCTCTGTTCATTCCCCAGTGGCATGTTGGATGCCCAATTTTCAGTGTTCCAGGCAGTTACCACTCTGTGGACCACCTTTCTGCACACCCAGACTACGCTTCATCAATAGACACATCCATGATCCTCCTCACGGTAAGCCTGGCTTTTCCCTCTGTAGATCATATAGCCAATCTGTAGAGCAGAAATAACTTGGCCAACACTACAGATGCTGCCAGCCCATGCGCGGCTAACTTTTTGCACGCCATGATTACTCTCTATGTCCCCTCTATCCATTTGTCACAGGTACCCTCTCCCTGCCTCATTCGTCTAATCTGCCGACCCCTTTAACTTGCCAAATATTAGAGCTCCTGTGTGCTAAGATTAGCATCTCTGCTCATGCTCTTGCCCCTCTTTACCCTCTCTCTGTGAGTATCTCAACCCTGCTCAGTTCACCACTCCACCAAGTGTCACCGTAAGCAAGTCTTTTGCACATCATATAACCCGTTTCAGTACCACCACATCAGTTGCCTCTTGTGCTGAGTCTATAAAAAATGAGTGTGAACTGCCCCAGAAATTGCAAACACGTGCCAGATTTTTTCTAATCCGCATAGGGCCCTTTCAACAGTGTCAAATAAATCACTGTTTGGTGGGTTTACCCCAAAGGGGTGGCGGTTAGGCAATAAACCAACTAAGAGAAACCCTTCCTTCAGTACCTCATGTAACTGCTTTCATTTCAACCATGGCAGGAGACCTTTTTAGATGCCCAGCAGTGGGCAATAAAATCATGGGGTGCCCCGTCCCTCCACCCATCCCATCAATTTTTTCTTTATCCCCTCTTTCAATACCAGAACCGTAGTTGGACTGTGTGGTGGCCCCTTGTGTTGGGCAATAAGAAAAGGCAGGACCTTGTCCCCGGACACCACTCCCTTATCCCTATCCATTTTTGGGATGCCCCTGTGTGTGGAGTGACAATGAAAATCTAAGGGGTACCCCAAATTTAAACTCAATGCATCGTTCTGAGCCTTCTATGACCCCCCCGTGAAAACGCTCATCCACCCTCGCACCGTTAATATTTGTAACCCCAAATTTGAGTGGCCGCCCCCCCAAAAAAACAAAATGTGGGTGGGGGAGTGGGGTGGCAGTGAAAATATAGGCCATGAATACTATACCCTCAGTGTGACAGGGAAGCTAGTTGCTCATTGCCTGCAGAGAGTGCCGCTGCCAGGATTAGAACCCTGGTCGTCTAGTTGGAAGTCAGGAACTTACCCACTGGACCACACAGGCTTCCCTTTTGATACTCTGGCAAAACTTCCCTATAGCATGGCCCTGTTCTTTCATGGGCACCGAGACCCATATGCAGTGGCACTGAGGCCTGGATGACCCTGATAGTGTCTTCTCCACCGCACTAAACCTACCAGGAGCAGTAGCTCAGCGTTTAAGTCTTGAGGCTTTGGTGTCATGGGCACCTGTTGGTCAAGGATTCAAATCCCTCCTGTGGCACCAAGGTGCATTTAGCTTATCATGAAGAGGGAAAAAAATCTCCAGAGCCTTTTTTATTTACTGATATCATGTTTTATGTGAGAAAACAGAGGAGCATTTTGAGCCATTCCTTTGTTTTTCTACTAGTGTCACCTCAAAAGTAGAGCTTTTGCTCGTCTCCTTTTGGTGGCCTGGAAGTTAGTACCTTATCTACACTAGCTTCCGTGTAAGTAGCCTGTCAGAGCTTCCCTATATCATGGCCATCCTCTCTGATGGGCAATGGGTTCTAAAGGCGATGACGGTCAGGCGTGTATGTTGCTGATAGCGTCTCCTGCAGCAAGTGAAAGGTAGCTGTGGCCATAGCTCAGGGGCAAGGTCTTGAGCACTTTATGTGGCTGGTATTTCTTGTGCAGGGGTTCAAGTCCCACCTATGGTGTCTAGCATTGTTTAGGACATCATTAAGAGTCAAAACCTCTAGCATTGTATTTTTGGTATACTAAGATTTTTTTTAACCTGAGAAAACAGAGGAGCAATTTAAGATGTTCCTTTTTTATTTCTTTTATTTTTGCACTAGTGTCACCACAAAAGTAGCACTGTTCTTTCTGGTGATCCCTTCCTTTTCAGTGTCTTGGAAGTCAGGACCTTACCTACACTAGCTACCATGTGAACAGGCTGTCAAAGCTTCCTTGGATCATGACCATCCTCTTTTATGGGCAATGGTTTATATAGGTGATGATGCTCAAGCATGTATGTTGCTGATAGTGTCTCCTGCACCAAAACAAAAACATGCAGAGCTGTAGCGCAGTGGCAAAGTCTTGATAATTTAGTGGCCCTGCTACCTCTTGTGCAAGGGTTCAAGTCCTGCCCATGGTATCAAGGGCTCTTTAGGTCATGATTAATGTTTTAAACTCTAGGGTTGTACTTTTGTACACTAAGATTTGTTCAACTGAGAAAAAAGAGAAGAAATGTAAACCATTCCATTTATTTCTTTCTGCACCAGTGTCACCACAAATGTAGAATTTTTTCTTCTGGCGATCCTCTTGTTTCCAGTGTCTTGGAAGTCAGGACCTTACCTACACTAGCATCCATGTGAGTAACCTGTCAAAGCTTCCCTTTATCATGGCCATCCTTTTTTTATGGGCACTGGTTTTCATAGGCAATGGCGCTGCAGCCTGTGTGTTGATGATAGTGTTTCCTGCACGAGCAAGGTCATGCTGGGGGCTGTAGATCAGAGGCAATGTCTTGCGTGCTTGATGCTGGAGGGTCCTCTTGTGCAAGAGTTCAAATCCCGCCTATGGTGTAAAGAGTGGCTTAGATTGTCTTTATAAGTGAAAACCTCCAACTCTGTACCTTTGTTCAATACCTTATTTTTCCCTTTAAAAAACAGAGAAGCACTGGGAGTGTTTTTTTATTTTGCGAAGGTGTCCCAAAACTACAAATGTTGCTCCCTTTGACCCCTCCCCAGGTGGCTGGTTGGAAGTCAGGACCTAAGCTGCCGGCCCACACTGACTTCCGTATGAGAAGCCTACCAATGCTTCCATATATAATGACCATCCTCCTTTATGGGCAATACGACCCATGAGTAATGATGCTGAGGTCTGTGTGTTGCTGATAGTATCTCCTGCAGTACAGGAGCTGTTGTAGATGCTTTAGCTCAGACGCAAGGTTTTTGGCCTTGCCTATCACAGGTGTTTGCTAGGACAAGGATTCATATCCCTACTTTGGCAGCAAGGTGCCATTTAAGTCTTCTTCAAGAGTCAAAGTCTCTGGCATTGCGTTTTTATGTTTTATTTTGTGATATTTTTTTTACTTGGGGAAAACAGAAGAGCAATTTGAGCTGTTCTCTGTTGTTTCTTTTTTTTTTTTTTTTTTGACAAATGTGGCTCGCCTCGTTCACGTGCATGAAATCGGGGCAAAGCGTTATTATCATTTATTAATTCAAAAGGTTTTTCTTTAAACGTGATGTTTCGTAGTGCAGAATGAGGTCTTAAGCCATACCCAAGCACCCTTCTGTGAGGAGGTGTGCTGTATGGGTAATAAAATAGGGTGAATAATGGTGTTTTCTTCAGTTTTTTTGATGTCAGTTGATGTCTCAAAACAAGAGAGGAATAATGTCTGTGCAGTTGGCTACACACGAAGGTCAAATCTGAGCCCTTTAATGTTTTAAAGAGGTAGACATGGGCAGTGTTAGGCCTTTGCTTTCCAAGTCCTGAATTATGCCTACTGTTGCAGGTGAAGGGAGGAGCAGGTGGCTGGTCTGGTCTGGTGTTGACTGGCCAGGCCTGGCCTGAGGCTGGGACTGGGGTTTTACCAGCTGGTCTGGTCTGGTCTGGTCTACCCAGGCCTGGCCTGAGGCTGGCACTGCCTGGCCTGGAGTTTTTGCTGTAGCTGTATGCAGCCCGGTCTGAGTCAGAAGCCTAGGTTGTGGCTGGTCTGGTCTGGTCTGGTCTGGTGTGGCCAGGCCAGGCCAGGCCAGGGCTGGGCTGGGCTGGGCTGGGCTTGGCTGGGCTGGGCTCCTTAACCCAATCTCAGTCAGTAGCCTGGGAAGCAAGCCCTCGAAGCCCCCGAACGCCCACGAACGCCCAAGTTCTGTATAGAGGCAGACTGCAGGCAATTAGGCTCCCTGCTAAATGAGAGTGGATTCACTATGTATGCCCTTGGAGTGGCAAAATCCTTAGCCTGAGACTGGTTGGCAGCTTTAGAATCCTGCCGAAGGACATATGGTTGATGCCATATCACAGAAGAAGCTGGGGACCATCTCAGACCGAATTAGGCATGAAGGGATATTATTTGCATAGTTCTACCCTTTTCACATTCCCATTATTATATTGCTGTTGCCTCTTAGCGTCACAAGAGGGCGGCAGCAGCATAAACATAATGACACAGAGAGGCTTCAGATCTTCTTGCTGGCATACCTCTTGTCCATGTTGGGTTTGCTTAGCCTATAGAGTGGAGGTCTGCTGTGACTAGCTGAGTGAGTAATGAGGAATGATGCACCTGTTTCTGCGGGGAAGGGGGGTATTGGGAAGGAAACAGCATGACAATAGGGTCAAAGCATAGGAGTTTGCTGATCAATTGGATTGAGTGTATCATCTGTTTCTTCGAATGGACATGTGAGAGAGGAACAGCTGCTTCACAGTATTCAGATGCAAGGGGAAGCAGAGAAGACGATTTCCACCAAAACAAAAAGACTTACACCATCGGGCTACTTGCAGGTTGAAAGATTTCCCTAGTTTGGTGGAGAAATGTGCAAAGTCTCAGACTATCAGTAGCACACACTTTCGGAATATCCTTGGAACAGAATTGTCAGGCTCTCCCTTGGAGGGTTGAGGCCCAGAAAACACCTGCAAAGCTTGCGCCAGTCATCTAGAATATAGTAAGAGGGTGGAGAGAAAAATACAGATGGAGCCAGGCTGGGCAAAAGATTGTCAGGGAGGGGCAACTAACTCTAGCAGAGACATTTATCCCTTATATTGCGGGACCAGGTGCCCCTTACGTATGTGCCTTTGACACCTGTTTTCACCACTTGATCCCCTCAACCCCCGTCTATTTGCCCCTTCAAATGTTCCCTCCTAGTGCCCCAAAGATTGCTGCCCTATCAACCTGTTTTCAACACTTTCAGTCACCACAGACACCCTTCCTCTCACCCTATATTTACACCCTCTCAGTAAATCAGATGCTTCTGCCTCTGTTCATTCCCCAGTGGCATGTTGGATGCCCAATTTTCAGTGTTCCAGGCAGTTACCACTCTGTGGACCACCTTTCTGCACACCCAGACTACGCTTCATCAATAGACACATCCATGATCCTCCTCACGGTAAGCCTGGCTTTTCCCTCTGTAGATCATATAGCCAATCTGTAGAGCAGAAATAACTTGGCCAACACTACAGATGCTGCCAGCCCATGCGCGGCTAACTTTTTGCACGCCATGATTACTCTCTATGTCCCCTCTATCCATTTGTCACAGGTACCCTCTCCCTGCCTCATTCGTCTAATCTGCCGACCCCTTTAACTTGCCAAATATTAGAGCTCCTGTGTGCTAAGATTAGCATCTCTGCTCATGCTCTTGCCCCTCTTTACCCTCTCTCTGTGAGTATCTCAACCCTGCTCAGTTCACCACTCCACCAAGTGTCACCGTAAGCAAGTCTTTTGCACATCATATAACCCGTTTCAGTACCACCACATCAGTTGCCTCTTGTGCTGAGTCTATAAAAAATGAGTGTGAACTGCCCCAGAAATTGCAAACACGTGCCAGATTTTTTCTAATCCGCATAGGGCCCTTTCAACAGTGTCAAATAAATCACTGTTTGGTGGGTTTACCCCAAAGGGGTGGCGGTTAGGCAATAAACCAACTAAGAGAAACCCTTCCTTCAGTACCTCATGTAACTGCTTTCATTTCAACCATGGCAGGAGACCTTTTTAGATGCCCAGCAGTGGGCAATAAAATCATGGGGTGCCCCGTCCCTCCACCCATCCCATCAATTTTTTCTTTATCCCCTCTTTCAATACCAGAACCGTAGTTGGACTGTGTGGTGGCCCCTTGTGTTGGGCAATAAGAAAAGGCAGGACCTTGTCCCCGGACACCACTCCCTTATCCCTATCCATTTTTGGGATGCCCCTGTGTGTGGAGTGACAATGAAAATCTAAGGGGTACCCCAAATTTAAACTCAATGCATCGTTCTGAGCCTTCTATGACCCCCCCGTGAAAACGCTCATCCACCCTCGCACCGTTAATATTTGTAACCCCAAATTTGAGTGGCCGCCCCCCCAAAAAAACAAAATGTGGGTGGGGGAGTGGGGTGGCAGTGAAAATATAGGCCATGAATACTATACCCTCAGTGTGACAGGGAAGCTAGTTGCTCATTGCCTGCAGAGAGTGCCGCTGCCAGGATTAGAACCCTGGTCGTCTAGTTGGAAGTCAGGAACTTACCCACTGGACCACACAGGCTTCCCTTTTGATACTCTGGCAAAACTTCCCTATAGCATGGCCCTGTTCTTTCATGGGCACCGAGACCCATATGCAGTGGCACTGAGGCCTGGATGACCCTGATAGTGTCTTCTCCACCGCACTAAACCTACCAGGAGCAGTAGCTCAGCGTTTAAGTCTTGAGGCTTTGGTGTCATGGGCACCTGTTGGTCAAGGATTCAAATCCCTCCTGTGGCACCAAGGTGCATTTAGCTTATCATGAAGAGGGAAAAAAATCTCCAGAGCCTTTTTTATTTACTGATATCATGTTTTATGTGAGAAAACAGAGGAGCATTTTGAGCCATTCCTTTGTTTTTCTACTAGTGTCACCTCAAAAGTAGAGCTTTTGCTCGTCTCCTTTTGGTGGCCTGGAAGTTAGTACCTTATCTACACTAGCTTCCGTGTAAGTAGCCTGTCAGAGCTTCCCTATATCATGGCCATCCTCTCTGATGGGCAATGGGTTCTAAAGGCGATGACGGTCAGGCGTGTATGTTGCTGATAGCGTCTCCTGCAGCAAGTGAAAGGTAGCTGTGGCCATAGCTCAGGGGCAAGGTCTTGAGCACTTTATGTGGCTGGTATTTCTTGTGCAGGGGTTCAAGTCCCACCTATGGTGTCTAGCATTGTTTAGGACATCATTAAGAGTCAAAACCTCTAGCATTGTATTTTTGGTACACTAAGATTTTTTTTAACCTGAGAAAACAGAGGAGCAATTTAAGATGTTCCTTTTTTATTTCTTTTATTTTTGCACTAGTGTCACCACAAAAGTAGCACTGTTCTTTCTGGTGATCCCTTCCTTTTCAGTGTCTTGGAAGTCAGGACCTTACCTACACTAGCTACCATGTGAACAGGCTGTCAAAGCTTCCTTGGATCATGACCATCCTCTTTTATGGGCAATGGTTTATATAGGTGATGATGCTCAAGCATGTATGTTGCTGATAGTGTCTCCTGCACCAAAACAAAAACATGCAGAGCTGTAGCGCAGTGGCAAAGTCTTGATAATTTAGTGGCCCTGCTACCTCTTGTGCAAGGGTTCAAGTCCTGCCCATGGTATCAAGGGCTCTTTAGGTCATGATTAATGTTTTAAACTCTAGGGTTGTACTTTTGTACACTAAGATTTGTTCAACTGAGAAAAAAGAGAAGAAATGTAAACCATTCCATTTATTTCTTTCTGCACCAGTGTCACCACAAATGTAGAATTTTTTCTTCTGGCGATCCTCTTGTTTCCAGTGTCTTGGAAGTCAGGACCTTACCTACACTAGCATCCATGTGAGTAACCTGTCAAAGCTTCCCTTTATCATGGCCATCCTTTTTTTATGGGCACTGGTTTTCATAGGCAATGGCGCTGCAGCCTGTGTGTTGATGATAGTGTTTCCTGCACGAGCAAGGTCATGCTGGGGGCTGTAGATCAGAGGCAATGTCTTGCGTGCTTGATGCTGGAGGGTCCTCTTGTGCAAGAGTTCAAATCCCGCCTATGGTGTAAAGAGTGGCTTAGATTGTCTTTATAAGTGAAAACCTCCAACTCTGTACCTTTGTTCAATACCTTATTTTTCCCTTTAAAAAACAGAGAAGCACTGGGAGTGTTTTTTTATTTTGCGAAGGTGTCCCAAAACTACAAATGTTGCTCCCTTTGACCCCTCCCCAGGTGGCTGGTTGGAAGTCAGGACCTAAGCTGCCGGCCCACACTGACTTCCGTATGAGAAGCCTACCAATGCTTCCATATATAATGACCATCCTCCTTTATGGGCAATACGACCCATGAGTAATGATGCTGAGGTCTGTGTGTTGCTGATAGTATCTCCTGCAGTACAGGAGCTGTTGTAGATGCTTTAGCTCAGACGCAAGGTTTTTGGCCTTGCCTATCACAGGTGTTTGCTAGGACAAGGATTCATATCCCTACTTTGGCAGCAAGGTGCCATTTAAGTCTTCTTCAAGAGTCAAAGTCTCTGGCATTGCGTTTTTATGTTTTATTTTGTGATATTTTTTTTACTTGGGGAAAACAGAAGAGCAATTTGAGCTGTTCTCTGTTGTTTCTTTTTTTTTTTTTTTTTTGACAAATGTGGCTCGCCTCGTTCACGTGCATGAAATCGGGGCAAAGCGTTATTATCATTTATTAATTCAAAAGGTTTTTCTTTAAACGTGATGTTTCGTAGTGCAGAATGAGGTCTTAAGCCATACCCAAGCACCCTTCTGTGAGGAGGTGTGCTGTATGGGTAATAAAATAGGGTGAATAATGGTGTTTTCTTCAGTTTTTTTTATGTCAGTTGATGTCTCAAAACAAGAGAGGAATAATGTCTGTGCAGTTGGCTACACACGAAGGTCAAATCTGAGCCCTTTAATGTTTTAAAGAGGTAGACATGGGCAGTGTTAGGCCTTTGCTTTCCAAGTCCTGAATTATGCCTACTGTTGCAGGTGAAGGGAGGAGCAGGTGGCTGGTCTGGTCTGGTGTTGACTGGCCAGGCCTGGCCTGAGGCTGGGACTGGGGTTTTACCAGCTGGTCTGGTCTGGTCTGGTCTACCCAGGCCTGGCCTGAGGCTGGCACTGCCTGGCCTGGAGTTTTTGCTGTAGCTGTATGCAGCCCGGTCTGAGTCAGAAGCCTAGGTTGTGGCTGGTCTGGTCTGGTCTGGTGTGGCCAGGCCAGGCCAGGCCAGGGCTGGGCTGGGCTGGGCTGGGCTGGGCTTGGCTGGGCTGGGCTCCTTAACCCAATCTCAGTCAGTAGCCTGGGAAGCAAGCCCTCGAAGCCCCCGAACGCCCACGAACGCCCAAGTTCTGTATAGAGGCAGACTGCAGGCAATTAGGCTCCCTGCTAAATGAGAGTGGATTCACTATGTATGCCCTTGGAGTGGCAAAATCCTTAGCCTGAGACTGGTTGGCAGCTTTAGAATCCTGCCGAAGGACATATGGTTGATGCCATATCACAGAAGAAGCTGGGGACCATCTCAGACCGAATTAGGCATGAAGGGATATTATTTGCATAGTTCTACCCTTTTCACATTCCCATTATTATATTGCTGTTGCCTCTTAGCGTCACAAGAGGGCGGCAGCAGCATAAACATAATGACACAGAGAGGCTTCAGATCTTCTTGCTGGCATACCTCTTGTCCATGTTGGGTTTGCTTAGCCTATAGAGTGGAGGTCTGCTGTGACTAGCTGAGTGAGTAATGAGGAATGATGGACCTGTTTCTGCGGGGAAGGGGGGTATTGGGAAGGAAACAGCATGACAATAGGGTCAAAGCATAGGAGTTTGCTGATCAATTGGATTGAGTGTATCATCTGTTTCTTCGAATGGACATGTGAGAGAGGAACAGCTGCTTCACAGTATTCAGATGCAAGGGGAAGCAGAGAAGACGATTTCCACCAAAACAAAAAGACTTACACCATCGGGCTACTTGCAGGTTGAAAGATTTCCCTAGTTTGGTGGAGAAATGTGCAAAGTCTCAGACTATCAGTAGCACACACTTTCGGAATATCCTTGGAACAGAATTGTCAGGCTCTCCCTTGGAGGGTTGAGGCCCAGAAAACACCTGCAAAGCTTGCGCCAGTCATCTAGAATATAGAAAGAGGGTGGAGAGAAAAATACAGATGGAGCCAGGCTGGGCAAAAGATTGTCAGGGAGGGGCAACTAACTCTAGCAGAGACATTTATCCCTTATATTGCGGGACCAGGTGCCCCTTACGTATGTGCCTTTGACACCTGTTTTCACCACTTGATCCCCTCAACCCCCGTCTATTTGCCCCTTCAAATGTTCCCTCCTAGTGCCCCAAAGATTGCTGCCCTATCAACCTGTTTTCAACACTTTCAGTCACCACAGACACCCTTCCTCTCACCCTATATTTACACCCTCTCAGTAAATCAGATGCTTCTGCCTCTGTTCATTCCCCAGTGGCATGTTGGATGCCCAATTTTCAGTGTTCCAGGCAGTTACCACTCTGTGGACCACCTTTCTGCACACCCAGACTACGCTTCATCAATAGACACATCCATGATCCTCCTCACGGTAAGCCTGGCTTTTCCCTCTGTAGATCATATAGCCAATCTGTAGAGCAGAAATAACTTGGCCAACACTACAGATGCTGCCAGCCCATGCGCGGCTAACTTTTTGCACGCCATGATTACTCTCTATGTCCCCTCTATCCATTTGTCACAGGTACCCTCTCCCTGCCTCATTCGTCTAATCTGCCGACCCCTTTAACTTGCCAAATATTAGAGCTCCTGTGTGCTAAGATCAGCATCTCTGCTCATGCTCTTGCCCCTCTTTACCCTCTCTCTGTGAGTATCTCAACCCTGCTCAGTTCACCACTCCACCAAGTGTCACCGTAAGCAAGTCTTTTGCACATCATATAACCCGTTTCAGTACCACCACATCAGTTGCCTCTTGTGCTGAGTCTATAAAAAATGAGTGTGAACTGCCCCAGAAATTGCAAACACGTGCCAGATTTTTTCTAATCCGCATAGGGCCCTTTCAACAGTGTCAAATAAATCACTGTTTGGTGGGTTTACCCCAAAGGGGTGGCGGTTAGGCAATAAACCAACTAAGAGAAACCCTTCCTTCAGTACCTCATGTAACTGCTTTCATTTCAACCATGGCAGGAGACCTTTTTAGATGCCCAGCAGTGGGCAATAAAATCATGGGGTGCCCCGTCCCTCCACCCATCCCATCAATTTTTTCTTTATCCCCTCTTTCAATACCAGAACCGTAGTTGGACTGTGTGGTGGCCCCTTGTGTTGGGCAATAAGAAAAGGCAGGACCTTGTCCCCGGACACCACTCCCTTATCCCTATCCATTTTTGGGATGCCCCTGTGTGTGGAGTGACAATGAAAATCTAAGGGGTACCCCAAATTTAAACTCAATGCATCGTTCTGAGCCTTCTATGACCCCCCCGTGAAAACGCTCATCCACCCTCGCACCGTTAATATTGGTAACCCCAAATTTGAGTGGCCGCCCCCCCAAAAAAACAAAATGTGGGTGGGGGAGTGGGGTGGCAGTGAAAATATAGGCCATGAATACTATACCCTCAGTGTGACAGGGAAGCTAGTGGCTCATTGCCTGCAGAGAGTGCCGCTGCCAGGATTAGAACCCTGGTCGTCTAGTTGGAAGTCAGGAACTTACCCACTGGACCACACAGGCTTCCCTTTTGATACTCTGGCAAAACTTCCCTATAGCATGGCCCTGTTCTTTCATGGGCACCGAGACCCATATGCAGTGGCACTGAGGCCTGGATGACCCTGATAGTGTCTTCTCCACCGCACTAAACCTACCAGGAGCAGTAGCTCAGCGTTTAAGTCTTGAGGCTTTGGTGTCATGGGCACCTGTTGGTCAAGGATTCAAATCCCTCCTGTGGCACCAAGGTGCATTTAGCTTATCATGAAGAGGGAAAAAAATCTCCAGAGCCTTTTTTATTTACTGATATCATGTTTTATGTGAGAAAACAGAGGAGCATTTTGAGCCATTCCTTTGTTTTTCTACTAGTGTCACCTCAAAAGTAGAGCTTTTGCTCGTCTCCTTTTGGTGGCCTGGAAGTTAGTACCTTATCTACACTAGCTTCCGTGTAAGTAGCCTGTCAGAGCTTCCCTATATCATGGCCATCCTCTCTGATGGGCAATGGGTTCTAAAGGCGATGACGGTCAGGCGTGTATGTTGCTGATAGCGTCTCCTGCAGCAAGTGAAAGGTAGCTGTGGCCATAGCTCAGGGGCAAGGTCTTGAGCACTTTATGTGGCTGGTATTTCTTGTGCCAGGGTTCAAGTCCCACCTATGGTGTCTAGCATTGTTTAGGACATCATTAAGAGTCAAAACCTCTAGCATTGTATTTTTGGTACACTAAGATTTTTTTTAACCTGAGAAAACAGAGGAGCAATTTAAGATGTTCCTTTTTTATTTCTTTTATTTTTGCACTAGTGTCACCACAAAAGTAGCACTGTTCTTTCTGGTGATCCCTTCCTTTTCAGTGTCTTGGAAGTCAGGACCTTACCTACACTAGCTACCATGTGAACAGGCTGTCAAAGCTTCCTTGGATCATGACCATCCTCTTTTATGGGCAATGGTTTATATAGGTGATGATGCTCAAGCATGTATGTTGCTGATAGTGTCTCCTGCACCAAAACAAAAACATGCAGAGCTGTAGCGCAGTGGCAAAGTCTTGATAATTTAGTGGCCCTGCTACCTCTTGTGCAAGGGTTCAAGTCCTGCCCATGGTATCAAGGGCTCTTTAGGTCATGATTAATGTTTTAAACTCTAGGGTTGTACTTTTGTACACTAAGATTTGTTCAACTGAGAAAAAAGAGAAGAAATGTAAACCATTCCATTTATTTCTTTCTGCACCAGTGTCACCACAAATGTAGAATTTTTTCTTCTGGCGATCCTCTTGTTTCCAGTGTCTTGGAAGTCAGGACCTTACCTACACTAGCATCCATGTGAGTAACCTGTCAAAGCTTCCCTTTATCATGGCCATCCTTTTTTTATGGGCACTGGTTTTCATAGGCAATGGCGCTGCAGCCTGTGTGTTGATGATAGTGTTTCCTGCACGAGCAAGGTCATGCTGGGGGCTGTAGATCAGAGGCAATGTCTTGCGTGCTTGATGCTGGAGGGTCCTCTTGTGCAAGAGTTCAAATCCCGCCTATGGTGTAAAGAGTGGCTTAGATTGTCTTTATAAGTGAAAACCTCCAACTCTGTACCTTTGTTCAATACCTTATTTTTCCCTTTAAAAAACAGAGAAGCACTGGGAGTGTTTTTTTATTTTGCGAAGGTGTCCCAAAACTACAAATGTTGCTCCCTTTGACCCCTCCCCAGGTGGCTGGTTGGAAGTCAGGACCTAAGCTGCCGGCCCACACTGACTTCCGTATGAGAAGCCTACCAATGCTTCCATATATAATGACCATCCTCCTTTATGGGCAATACGACCCATGAGTAATGATGCTGAGGTCTGTGTGTTGCTGATAGTATCTCCTGCAGTACAGGAGCTGTTGTAGATGCTTTAGCTCAGACGCAAGGTTTTTGGCCTTGCCTATCACAGGTGTTTGCTAGGACAAGGATTCATATCCCTACTTTGGCAGCAAGGTGCCATTTAAGTCTTCTTCAAGAGTCAAAGTCTCTGGCATTGCGTTTTTATGTTTTATTTTGTGATATTTTTTTTACTTGGGGAAAACAGAAGAGCAATTTGAGCTGTTCTCTGTTGTTTCTTTTTTTTTTTTTTTTTTGACAAATGTGGCTCGCCTCGTTCACGTGCATGAAATCGGGGCAAAGCGTTATTATCATTTATTAATTCAAAAGGTTTTTCTTTAAACGTGATGTTTCGTAGTGCAGAATGAGGTCTTAAGCCATACCCAAGCACCCTTCTGTGAGGAGGTGTGCTGTATGGGTAATAAAATAGGGTGAATAATGGTGTTTTCTTCAGTTTTTTTGATGTCAGTTGATGTCTCAAAACAAGAGAGGAATAATGTCTGTGCAGTTGGCTACACACGAAGGTCAAATCTGAGCCCTTTAATGTTTTAAAGAGGTAGACATGGGCAGTGTTAGGCCTTTGCTTTCCAAGTCCTGAATTATGCCTACTGTTGCAGGTGAAGGGAGGAGCAGGTGGCTGGTCTGGTCTGGTGTTGACTGGCCAGGCCTGGCCTGAGGCTGGGACTGGGGTTTTACCAGCTGGTCTGGTCTGGTCTGGTCTACCCAGGCCTGGCCTGAGGCTGGCACTGCCTGGCCTGGAGTTTTTGCTGTAGCTGTATGCAGCCCGGTCTGAGTCAGAAGCCTAGGTTGTGGCTGGTCTGGTCTGGTCTGGTCTGGTGTGGCCAGGCCAGGCCAGGCCAGGGCTGGGCTGGGCTGGGCTGGGCTTGGCTGGGCTGGGCTCCTTAACCCAATCTCAGTCAGTAGCCTGGGAAGCAAGCCCTCGAAGCCCCCGAACGCCCACGAACGCCCAAGTTCTGTATAGAGGCAGACTGCAGGCAATTAGGCTCCCTGCTAAATGAGAGTGGATTCACTATGTATGCCCTTGGAGTGGCAAAATCCTTAGCCTGAGACTGGTTGGCAGCTTTAGAATCCTGCCGAAGGACATATGGTTGATGCCATATCACAGAAGAAGCTGGGGACCATCTCAGACCGAATTAGGCATGAAGGGATATTATTTGCATAGTTCTACCCTTTTCACATTCCCATTATTATATTGCTGTTGCCTCTTAGCGTCACAAGAGGGCGGCAGCAGCATAAACATAATGACACAGAGAGGCTTCAGATCTTCTTGCTGGCATACCTCTTGTCCATGTTGGGTTTGCTTAGCCTATAGAGTGGAGGTCTGCTGTGACTAGCTGAGTGAGTAATGAGGAATGATGCACCTGTTTCTGCGGGGAAGGGGGGTATTGGGAAGGAAACAGCATGACAATAGGGTCAAAGCATAGGAGTTTGCTGATCAATTGGATTGAGTGTATCATCTGTTTCTTCGAATGGACATGTGAGAGAGGAACAGCTGCTTCACAGTATTCAGATGCAAGGGGAAGCAGAGAAGACGATTTCCACCAAAACAAAAAGACTTACACCATCGGGCTACTTGCAGGTTGAAAGATTTCCCTAGTTTGGTGGAGAAATGTGCAAAGTCTCAGACTATCAGTAGCACACACTTTCGGAATATCCTTGGAACAGAATTGTCAGGCTCTCCCTTGGAGGGTTGAGGCCCAGAAAACACCTGCAAAGCTTGCGCCAGTCATCTAGAATATAGTAAGAGGGTGGAGAGAAAAATACAGATGGAGCCAGGCTGGGCAAAAGATTGTCAGGGAGGGGCAACTAACTCTAGCAGAGACATTTATCCCTTATATTGCGGGACCAGGTGCCCCTTACGTATGTGCCTTTGACACCTGTTTTCACCACTTGATCCCCTCAACCCCCGTCTATTTGCCCCTTCAAATGTTCCCTCCTAGTGCCCCAAAGATTGCTGCCCTATCAACCTGTTTTCAACACTTTCAGTCACCACAGACACCCTTCCTCTCACCCTATATTTACACCCTCTCAGTAAATCAGATGCTTCTGCCTCTGTTCATTCCCCAGTGGCATGTTGGATGCCCAATTTTCAGTGTTCCAGGCAGTTACCACTCTGTGGACCACCTTTCTGCACACCCAGACTACGCTTCATCAATAGACACATCCATGATCCTCCTCACGGTAAGCCTGGCTTTTCCCTCTGTAGATCATATAGCCAATCTGTAGAGCAGAAATAACTTGGCCAACACTACAGATGCTGCCAGCCCATGCGCGGCTAACTTTTTGCACGCCATGATTACTCTCTATGTCCCCTCTATCCATTTGTCACAGGTACCCTCTCCCTGCCTCATTCGTCTAATCTGCCGACCCCTTTAACTTGCCAAATATTAGAGCTCCTGTGTGCTAAGATCAGCATCTCTGCTCATGCTCTTGCCCCTCTTTACCCTCTCTCTGTGAGTATCTCAACCCTGCTCAGTTCACCACTCCACCAAGTGTCACCGTAAGCAAGTCTTTTGCACATCATATAACCCGTTTCAGTACCACCACATCAGTTGCCTCTTGTGCTGAGTCTATAAAAAATGAGTGTGAACTGCCCCAGAAATTGCAAACACGTGCCAGATTTTTTCTAATCCGCATAGGGCCCTTTCAACAGTGTCAAATAAATCACTGTTTGGTGGGTTTACCCCAAAGGGGTGGCGGTTAGGCAATAAACCAACTAAGAGAAACCCTTCCTTCAGTACCTCATGTAACTGCTTTCATTTCAACCATGGCAGGAGACCTTTTTAGATGCCCAGCAGTGGGCAATAAAATCATGGGGTGCCCCGTCCCTCCACCCATCCCATCAATTTTTTCTTTATCCCCTCTTTCAATACCAGAACCGTAGTTGGACTGTGTGGTGGCCCCTTGTGTTGGGCAATAAGAAAAGGCAGGACCTTGTCCCCGGACACCACTCCCTTATCCCTATCCATTTTTGGGATGCCCCTGTGTGTGGAGTGACAATGAAAATCTAAGGGGTACCCCAAATTTAAACTCAATGCATCGTTCTGAGCCTTCTATGACCCCCCCGTGAAAACGCTCATCCACCCTCGCACCGTTAATATTGGTAACCCCAAATTTGAGTGGCCGCCCCCCCAAAAAAACAAAATGTGGGTGGGGGAGTGGGGTGGCAGTGAAAATATAGGCCATGAATACTATACCCTCAGTGTGACAGGGAAGCTAGTGGCTCATTGCCTGCAGAGAGTGCCGCTGCCAGGATTAGAACCCTGGTCGTCTAGTTGGAAGTCAGGAACTTACCCACTGGACCACACAGGCTTCCCTTTTGATACTCTGGCAAAACTTCCCTATAGCATGGCCCTGTTCTTTCATGGGCACCGAGACCCATATGCAGTGGCACTGAGGCCTGGATGACCCTGATAGTGTCTTCTCCACCGCACTAAACCTACCAGGAGCAGTAGCTCAGCGTTTAAGTCTTGAGGCTTTGGTGTCATGGGCACCTGTTGGTCAAGGATTCAAATCCCTCCTGTGGCACCAAGGTGCATTTAGCTTATCATGAAGAGGGAAAAAAATCTCCAGAGCCTTTTTTATTTACTGATATCATGTTTTATGTGAGAAAACAGAGGAGCATTTTGAGCCATTCCTTTGTTTTTCTACTAGTGTCACCTCAAAAGTAGAGCTTTTGCTCGTCTCCTTTTGGTGGCCTGGAAGTTAGTACCTTATCTACACTAGCTTCCGTGTAAGTAGCCTGTCAGAGCTTCCCTATATCATGGCCATCCTCTCTGATGGGCAATGGGTTCTAAAGGCGATGACGGTCAGGCGTGTATGTTGCTGATAGCGTCTCCTGCAGCAAGTGAAAGGTAGCTGTGGCCATAGCTCAGGGGCAAGGTCTTGAGCACTTTATGTGGCTGGTATTTCTTGTGCAGGGGTTCAAGTCCCACCTATGGTGTCTAGCATTGTTTAGGACATCATTAAGAGTCAAAACCTCTAGCATTGTATTTTTGGTACACTAAGATTTTTTTTAACCTGAGAAAACAGAGGAGCAATTTAAGATGTTCCTTTTTTATTTCTTTTATTTTTGCACTAGTGTCACCACAAAAGTAGCACTGTTCTTTCTGGTGATCCCTTCCTTTTCAGTGTCTTGGAAGTCAGGACCTTACCTACACTAGCTACCATGTGAACAGGCTGTCAAAGCTTCCTTGGATCATGACCATCCTCTTTTATGGGCAATGGTTTATATAGGTGATGATGCTCACGCATGTATGTTGCTGATAGTGTCTCCTGCACCAAAACAAAAACATGCAGAGCTGTAGCGCTTTGGCAAAGTCTTGATAATTTAGTGGCCCTGCTACCTCTTGTGCAAGGGTTCAAGTCCTGCCCATGGTATCAAGGGCTCTTTAGGTCATGATTAATGTTTTAAACTCTAGGGTTGTACTTTTGTACACTAAGATTTGTTCAACTGAGAAAAAAGAGAAGAAATGTAAACCATTCCATTTATTTCTTTCTGCACCAGTGTCACCACAAATGTAGAATTTTTTCTTCTGGCGATCCTCTTGTTTCCAGTGTCTTGGAAGTCAGGACCTTACCTACACTAGCATCCATGTGAGTAACCTGTCAAAGCTTCCCTTTATCATGGCCATCCTTTTTTTATGGGCACTGGTTTTCATAGGCAATGGCGCTGCAGCCTGTGTGTTGATGATAGTGTTTCCTGCACGAGCAAGGTCATGCTGGGGGCTGTAGATCAGAGGCAATGTCTTGCGTGCTTGATGCTGGAGGGTCCTCTTGTGCAAGAGTTCAAATCCCGCCTATGGTGTAAAGAGTGGCTTAGATTGTCTTTATAAGTGAAAACCTCCAACTCTGTACCTTTGTTCAATACCTTATTTTTCCCTTTAAAAAACAGAGAAGCACTGGGAGTGTTTTTTTATTTTGCGAAGGTGTCCCAAAACTACAAATGTTGCTCCCTTTGACCCCTCCCCAGGTGGCTGGTTGGAAGTCAGGACCTAAGCTGCCGGCCCACACTGACTTCCGTATGAGAAGCCTACCAATGCTTCCATATATAATGACCATCCTCCTTTATGGGCAATACGACCCATGAGTAATGATGCTGAGGTCTGTGTGTTGCTGATAGTATCTCCTGCAGTACAGGAGCTGTTGTAGATGCTTTAGCTCAGACGCAAGGTTTTTGGCCTTGCCTATCACAGGTGTTTGCTAGGACAAGGATTCATATCCCTACTTTGGCAGCAAGGTGCCATTTAAGTCTTCTTCAAGAGTCAAAGTCTCTGGCATTGCGTTTTTATGTTTTATTTTGTGATATTTTTTTTACTTGGGGAAAACAGAAGAGCAATTTGAGCTGTTCTCTGTTGTTTCTTTTTTTTTTTTTTTTTTGACAAATGTGGCTCGCCTCGTTCACGTGCATGAAATCGGGGCAAAGCGTTATTATCATTTATTAATTCAAAAGGTTTTTCTTTAAACGTGATGTTTCGTAGTGCAGAATGAGGTCTTAAGCCATACCCAAGCACCCTTCTGTGAGGAGGTGTGCTGTATGGGTAATAAAATAGGGTGAATAATGGTGTTTTCTTCAGTTTTTTTTATGTCAGTTGATGTCTCAAAACAAGAGAGGAATAATGTCTGTGCAGTTGGCTACACACGAAGGTCAAATCTGAGCCCTTTAATGTTTTAAAGAGGTAGACATGGGCAGTGTTAGGCCTTTGCTTTCCAAGTCCTGAATTATGCCTACTGTTGCAGGTGAAGGGAGGAGCAGGTGGCTGGTCTGGTCTGGTGTTGACTGGCCAGGCCTGGCCTGAGGCTGGGACTGGGGTTTTACCAGCTGGTCTGGTCTGGTCTGGTCTACCCAGGCCTGGCCTGAGGCTGGCACTGCCTGGCCTGGAGTTTTTGCTGTAGCTGTATGCAGCCCGGTCTGAGTCAGAAGCCTAGGTTGTGGCTGGTCTGGTCTGGTCTGGTGTGGCCAGGCCAGGCCAGGCCAGGGCTGGGCTGGGCTGGGCTGGGCTGGGCTTGGCTGGGCTGGGCTCCTTAACCCAATCTCAGTCAGTAGCCTGGGAAGCAAGCCCTCGAAGCCCCCGAACGCCCACGAACGCCCAAGTTCTGTATAGAGGCAGACTGCAGGCAATTAGGCTCCCTGCTAAATGAGAGTGGATTCACTATGTATGCCCTTGGAGTGGCAAAATCCTTAGCCTGAGACTGGTTGGCAGCTTTAGAATCCTGCCGAAGGACATATGGTTGATGCCATATCACAGAAGAAGCTGGGGACCATCTCAGACCGAATTAGGCATGAAGGGATATTATTTGCATAGTTCTACCCTTTTCACATTCCCATTATTATATTGCTGTTGCCTCTTAGCGTCACAAGAGGGCGGCAGCAGCATAAACATAATGACACAGAGAGGCTTCAGATCTTCTTGCTGGCATACCTCTTGTCCATGTTGGGTTTGCTTAGCCTATAGAGTGGAGGTCTGCTGTGACTAGCTGAGTGAGTAATGAGGAATGATGGACCTGTTTCTGCGGGGAAGGGGGGTATTGGGAAGGAAACAGCATGACAATAGGGTCAAAGCATAGGAGTTTGCTGATCAATTGGATTGAGTGTATCATCTGTTTCTTCGAATGGACATGTGAGAGAGGAACAGCTGCTTCACAGTATTCAGATGCAAGGGGAAGCAGAGAAGACGATTTCCACCAAAACAAAAAGACTTACACCATCGGGCTACTTGCAGGTTGAAAGATTTCCCTAGTTTGGTGGAGAAATGTGCAAAGTCTCAGACTATCAGTAGCACACACTTTCGGAATATCCTTGGAACAGAATTGTCAGGCTCTCCCTTGGAGGGTTGAGGCCCAGAAAACACCTGCAAAGCTTGCGCCAGTCATCTAGAATATAGAAAGAGGGTGGAGAGAAAAATACAGATGGAGCCAGGCTGGGCAAAAGATTGTCAGGGAGGGGCAACTAACTCTAGCAGAGACATTTATCCCTTATATTGCGGGACCAGGTGCCCCTTACGTATGTGCCTTTGACACCTGTTTTCACCACTTGATCCCCTCAACCCCCGTCTATTTGCCCCTTCAAATGTTCCCTCCTAGTGCCCCAAAGATTGCTGCCCTATCAACCTGTTTTCAACACTTTCAGTCACCACAGACACCCTTCCTCTCACCCTATATTTACACCCTCTCAGTAAATCAGATGCTTCTGCCTCTGTTCATTCCCCAGTGGCATGTTGGATGCCCAATTTTCAGTGTTCCAGGCAGTTACCACTCTGTGGACCACCTTTCTGCACACCCAGACTACGCTTCATCAATAGACACATCCATGATCCTCCTCACGGTAAGCCTGGCTTTTCCCTCTGTAGATCATATAGCCAATCTGTAGAGCAGAAATAACTTGGCCAACACTACAGATGCTGCCAGCCCATGCGCGGCTAACTTTTTGCACGCCATGATTACTCTCTATGTCCCCTCTATCCATTTGTCACAGGTACCCTCTCCCTGCCTCATTCGTCTAATCTGCCGACCCCTTTAACTTGCCAAATATTAGAGCTCCTGTGTGCTAAGATCAGCATCTCTGCTCATGCTCTTGCCCCTCTTTACCCTCTCTCTGTGAGTATCTCAACCCTGCTCAGTTCACCACTCCACCAAGTGTCACCGTAAGCAAGTCTTTTGCACATCATATAACCCGTTTCAGTACCACCACATCAGTTGCCTCTTGTGCTGAGTCTATAAAAAATGAGTGTGAACTGCCCCAGAAATTGCAAACACGTGCCAGATTTTTTCTAATCCGCATAGGGCCCTTTCAACAGTGTCAAATAAATCACTGTTTGGTGGGTTTACCCCAAAGGGGTGGCGGTTAGGCAATAAACCAACTAAGAGAAACCCTTCCTTCAGTACCTCATGTAACTGCTTTCATTTCAACCATGGCAGGAGACCTTTTTAGATGCCCAGCAGTGGGCAATAAAATCATGGGGTGCCCCGTCCCTCCACCCATCCCATCAATTTTTTCTTTATCCCCTCTTTCAATACCAGAACCGTAGTTGGACTGTGTGGTGGCCCCTTGTGTTGGGCAATAAGAAAAGGCAGGACCTTGTCCCCGGACACCACTCCCTTATCCCTATCCATTTTTGGGATGCCCCTGTGTGTGGAGTGACAATGAAAATCTAAGGGGTACCCCAAATTTAAACTCAATGCATCGTTCTGAGCCTTCTATGACCCCCCCGTGAAAACGCTCATCCACCCTCGCACCGTTAATATTGGTAACCCCAAATTTGAGTGGCCGCCCCCCCAAAAAAACAAAATGTGGGTGGGGGAGTGGGGTGGCAGTGAAAATATAGGCCATGAATACTATACCCTCAGTGTGACAGGGAAGCTAGTGGCTCATTGCCTGCAGAGAGTGCCGCTGCCAGGATTAGAACCCTGGTCGTCTAGTTGGAAGTCAGGAACTTACCCACTGGACCACACAGGCTTCCCTTTTGATACTCTGGCAAAACTTCCCTATAGCATGGCCCTGTTCTTTCATGGGCACCGAGACCCATATGCAGTGGCACTGAGGCCTGGATGACCCTGATAGTGTCTTCTCCACCGCACTAAACCTACCAGGAGCAGTAGCTCAGCGTTTAAGTCTTGAGGCTTTGGTGTCATGGGCACCTGTTGGTCAAGGATTCAAATCCCTCCTGTGGCACCAAGGTGCATTTAGCTTATCATGAAGAGGGAAAAAAATCTCCAGAGCCTTTTTTATTTACTGATATCATGTTTTATGTGAGAAAACAGAGGAGCATTTTGAGCCATTCCTTTGTTTTTCTACTAGTGTCACCTCAAAAGTAGAGCTTTTGCTCGTCTCCTTTTGGTGGCCTGGAAGTTAGTACCTTATCTACACTAGCTTCCGTGTAAGTAGCCTGTCAGAGCTTCCCTATATCATGGCCATCCTCTCTGATGGGCAATGGGTTCTAAAGGCGATGACGGTCAGGCGTGTATGTTGCTGATAGCGTCTCCTGCAGCAAGTGAAAGGTAGCTGTGGCCATAGCTCAGGGGCAAGGTCTTGAGCACTTTATGTGGCTGGTATTTCTTGTGCAGGGGTTCAAGTCCCACCTATGGTGTCTAGCATTGTTTAGGACATCATTAAGAGTCAAAACCTCTAGCATTGTATTTTTGGTACACTAAGATTTTTTTTAACCTGAGAAAACAGAGGAGCAATTTAAGATGTTCCTTTTTTATTTCTTTTATTTTTGCACTAGTGTCACCACAAAAGTAGCACTGTTCTTTCTGGTGATCCCTTCCTTTTCAGTGTCTTGGAAGTCAGGACCTTACCTACACTAGCTACCATGTGAACAGGCTGTCAAAGCTTCCTTGGATCATGACCATCCTCTTTTATGGGCAATGGTTTATATAGGTGATGATGCTCAAGCATGTATGTTGCTGATAGTGTCTCCTGCACCAAAACAAAAACATGCAGAGCTGTAGCGCAGTGGCAAAGTCTTGATAATTTAGTGGCCCTGCTACCTCTTGTGCAAGGGTTCAAGTCCTGCCCATGGTATCAAGGGCTCTTTAGGTCATGATTAATGTTTTAAACTCTAGGGTTGTACTTTTGTACACTAAGATTTGTTCAACTGAGAAAAAAGAGAAGAAATGTAAACCATTCCATTTATTTCTTTCTGCACCAGTGTCACCACAAATGTAGAATTTTTTCTTCTGGCGATCCTCTTGTTTCCAGTGTCTTGGAAGTCAGGACCTTACCTACACTAGCATCCATGTGAGTAACCTGTCAAAGCTTCCCTTTATCATGGCCATCCTTTTTTTATGGGCACTGGTTTTCATAGGCAATGGCGCTGCAGCCTGTGTGTTGATGATAGTGTTTCCTGCACGAGCAAGGTCATGCTGGGGGCTGTAGATCAGAGGCAATGTCTTGCGTGCTTGATGCTGGAGGGTCCTCTTGTGCAAGAGTTCAAATCCCGCCTATGGTGTAAAGAGTGGCTTAGATTGTCTTTATAAGTGAAAACCTCCAACTCTGTACCTTTGTTCAATACCTTATTTTTCCCTTTAAAAAACAGAGAAGCACTGGGAGTGTTTTTTTATTTTGCGAAGGTGTCCCAAAACTACAAATGTTGCTCCCTTTGACCCCTCCCCAGGTGGCTGGTTGGAAGTCAGGACCTAAGCTGCCGGCCCACACTGACTTCCGTATGAGAAGCCTACCAATGCTTCCATATATAATGACCATCCTCCTTTATGGGCAATACGACCCATGAGTAATGATGCTGAGGTCTGTGTGTTGCTGATAGTATCTCCTGCAGTACAGGAGCTGTTGTAGATGCTTTAGCTCAGACGCAAGGTTTTTGGCCTTGCCTATCACAGGTGTTTGCTAGGACAAGGATTCATATCCCTACTTTGGCAGCAAGGTGCCATTTAAGTCTTCTTCAAGAGTCAAAGTCTCTGGCATTGCGTTTTTATGTTTTATTTTGTGATATTTTTTTTACTTGGGGAAAACAGAAGAGCAATTTGAGCTGTTCTCTGTTGTTTCTTTTTTTTTTTTTTTTTTGACAAATGTGGCTCGCCTCGTTCACGTGCATGAAATCGGGGCAAAGCGTTATTATCATTTATTAATTCAAAAGGTTTTTCTTTAAACGTGATGTTTCGTAGTGCAGAATGAGGTCTTAAGCCATACCCAAGCACCCTTCTGTGAGGAGGTGTGCTGTATGGGTAATAAAATAGGGTGAATAATGGTGTTTTCTTCAGTTTTTTTTATGTCAGTTGATGTCTCAAAACAAGAGAGGAATAATGTCTGTGCAGTTGGCTACACACGAAGGTCAAATCTGAGCCCTTTAATGTTTTAAAGAGGTAGACATGGGCAGTGTTAGGCCTTTGCTTTCCAAGTCCTGAATTATGCCTACTGTTGCAGGTGAAGGGAGGAGCAGGTGGCTGGTCTGGTCTGGTGTTGACTGGCCAGGCCTGGCCTGAGGCTGGGACTGGGGTTTTACCAGCTGGTCTGGTCTGGTCTGGTCTACCCAGGCCTGGCCTGAGGCTGGCACTGCCTGGCCTGGAGTTTTTGCTGTAGCTGTATGCAGCCCGGTCTGAGTCAGAAGCCTAGGTTGTGGCTGGTCTGGTCTGGTCTGGTGTGGCCAGGCCAGGCCAGGCCAGGGCTGGGCTGGGCTGGGCTGGGCTGGGCTTGGCTGGGCTGGGCTCCTTAACCCAATCTCAGTCAGTAGCCTGGGAAGCAAGCCCTCGAAGCCCCCGAACGCCCACGAACGCCCAAGTTCTGTATAGAGGCAGACTGCAGGCAATTAGGCTCCCTGCTAAATGAGAGTGGATTCACTATGTATGCCCTTGGAGTGGCAAAATCCTTAGCCTGAGACTGGTTGGCAGCTTTAGAATCCTGCCGAAGGACATATGGTTGATGCCATATCACAGAAGAAGCTGGGGACCATCTCAGACCGAATTAGGCATGAAGGGATATTATTTGCATAGTTCTACCCTTTTCACATTCCCATTATTATATTGCTGTTGCCTCTTAGCGTCACAAGAGGGCGGCAGCAGCATAAACATAATGACACAGAGAGGCTTCAGATCTTCTTGCTGGCATACCTCTTGTCCATGTTGGGTTTGCTTAGCCTATAGAGTGGAGGTCTGCTGTGACTAGCTGAGTGAGTAATGAGGAATGATGGACCTGTTTCTGCGGGGAAGGGGGGTATTGGGAAGGAAACAGCATGACAATAGGGTCAAAGCATAGGAGTTTGCTGATCAATTGGATTGAGTGTATCATCTGTTTCTTCGAATGGACATGTGAGAGAGGAACAGCTGCTTCACAGTATTCAGATGCAAGGGGAAGCAGAGAAGACGATTTCCACCAAAACAAAAAGACTTACACCATCGGGCTACTTGCAGGTTGAAAGATTTCCCTAGTTTGGTGGAGAAATGTGCAAAGTCTCAGACTATCAGTAGCACACACTTTCGGAATATCCTTGGAACAGAATTGTCAGGCTCTCCCTTGGAGGGTTGAGGCCCAGAAAACACCTGCAAAGCTTGCGCCAGTCATCTAGAATATAGAAAGAGGGTGGAGAGAAAAATACAGATGGAGCCAGGCTGGGCAAAAGATTGTCAGGGAGGGGCAACTAACTCTAGCAGAGACATTTATCCCTTATATTGCGGGACCAGGTGCCCCTTACGTATGTGCCTTTGACACCTGTTTTCACCACTTGATCCCCTCAACCCCCGTCTATTTGCCCCTTCAAATGTTCCCTCCTAGTGCCCCAAAGATTGCTGCCCTATCAACCTGTTTTCAACACTTTCAGTCACCACAGACACCCTTCCTCTCACCCTATATTTACACCCTCTCAGTAAATCAGATGCTTCTGCCTCTGTTCATTCCCCAGTGGCATGTTGGATGCCCAATTTTCAGTGTTCCAGGCAGTTACCACTCTGTGGACCACCTTTCTGCACACCCAGACTACGCTTCATCAATAGACACATCCATGATCCTCCTCACGGTAAGCCTGGCTTTTCCCTCTGTAGATCATATAGCCAATCTGTAGAGCAGAAATAACTTGGCCAACACTACAGATGCTGCCAGCCCATGCGCGGCTAACTTTTTGCACGCCATGATTACTCTCTATGTCCCCTCTATCCATTTGTCACAGGTACCCTCTCCCTGCCTCATTCGTCTAATCTGCCGACCCCTTTAACTTGCCAAATATTAGAGCTCCTGTGTGCTAAGATCAGCATCTCTGCTCATGCTCTTGCCCCTCTTTACCCTCTCTCTGTGAGTATCTCAACCCTGCTCAGTTCACCACTCCACCAAGTGTCACCGTAAGCAAGTCTTTTGCACATCATATAACCCGTTTCAGTACCACCACATCAGTTGCCTCTTGTGCTGAGTCTATAAAAAATGAGTGTGAACTGCCCCAGAAATTGCAAACACGTGCCAGATTTTTTCTAATCCGCATAGGGCCCTTTCAACAGTGTCAAATAAATCACTGTTTGGTGGGTTTACCCCAAAGGGGTGGCGGTTAGGCAATAAACCAACTAAGAGAAACCCTTCCTTCAGTACCTCATGTAACTGCTTTCATTTCAACCATGGCAGGAGACCTTTTTAGATGCCCAGCAGTGGGCAATAAAATCATGGGGTGCCCCGTCCCTCCACCCATCCCATCAATTTTTTCTTTATCCCCTCTTTCAATACCAGAACCGTAGTTGGACTGTGTGGTGGCCCCTTGTGTTGGGCAATAAGAAAAGGCAGGACCTTGTCCCCGGACACCACTCCCTTATCCCTATCCATTTTTGGGATGCCCCTGTGTGTGGAGTGACAATGAAAATCTAAGGGGTACCCCAAATTTAAACTCAATGCATCGTTCTGAGCCTTCTATGACCCCCCCGTGAAAACGCTCATCCACCCTCGCACCGTTAATATTGGTAACCCCAAATTTGAGTGGCCGCCCCCCCAAAAAAACAAAATGTGGGTGGGGGAGTGGGGTGGCAGTGAAAATATAGGCCATGAATACTATACCCTCAGTGTGACAGGGAAGCTAGTGGCTCATTGCCTGCAGAGAGTGCCGCTGCCAGGATTAGAACCCTGGTCGTCTAGTTGGAAGTCAGGAACTTACCCACTGGACCACACAGGCTTCCCTTTTGATACTCTGGCAAAACTTCCCTATAGCATGGCCCTGTTCTTTCATGGGCACCGAGACCCATATGCAGTGGCACTGAGGCCTGGATGACCCTGATAGTGTCTTCTCCACCGCACTAAACCTACCAGGAGCAGTAGCTCAGCGTTTAAGTCTTGAGGCTTTGGTGTCATGGGCACCTGTTGGTCAAGGATTCAAATCCCTCCTGTGGCACCAAGGTGCATTTAGCTTATCATGAAGAGGGAAAAAAATCTCCAGAGCCTTTTTTATTTACTGATATCATGTTTTATGTGAGAAAACAGAGGAGCATTTTGAGCCATTCCTTTGTTTTTCTACTAGTGTCACCTCAAAAGTAGAGCTTTTGCTCGTCTCCTTTTGGTGGCCTGGAAGTTAGTACCTTATCTACACTAGCTTCCGTGTAAGTAGCCTGTCAGAGCTTCCCTATATCATGGCCATCCTCTCTGATGGGCAATGGGTTCTAAAGGCGATGACGGTCAGGCGTGTATGTTGCTGATAGCGTCTCCTGCAGCAAGTGAAAGGTAGCTGTGGCCATAGCTCAGGGGCAAGGTCTTG
The DNA here is from genome assembly GCF_031143425.1 of Pleurodeles waltl. Taxonomy (NCBI): domain Eukaryota; kingdom Metazoa; phylum Chordata; class Amphibia; order Caudata; family Salamandridae; genus Pleurodeles; species Pleurodeles waltl. The sequence goes on along the minus strand of NW_027149975.1, from coordinate 118,605 downwards.
AGCACTTTATGTGGCTGGTATTTCTTGTGCAGGGGTTCAAGTCCCACCTATGGTGTCTAGCATTGTTTAGGACATCATTAAGAGTCAAAACCTCTAGCATTGTATTTTTGGTACACTAAGATTTTTTTTAACCTGAGAAAACAGAGGAGCAATTTAAGATGTTCCTTTTTTATTTCTTTTATTTTTGCACTAGTGTCACCACAAAAGTAGCACTGTTCTTTCTGGTGATCCCTTCCTTTTCAGTGTCTTGGAAGTCAGGACCTTACCTACACTAGCTACCATGTGAACAGGCTGTCAAAGCTTCCTTGGATCATGACCATCCTCTTTTATGGGCAATGGTTTATATAGGTGATGATGCTCAAGCATGTATGTTGCTGATAGTGTCTCCTGCACCAAAACAAAAACATGCAGAGCTGTAGCGCAGTGGCAAAGTCTTGATAATTTAGTGGCCCTGCTACCTCTTGTGCAAGGGTTCAAGTCCTGCCCATGGTATCAAGGGCTCTTTAGGTCATGATTAATGTTTTAAACTCTAGGGTTGTACTTTTGTACACTAAGATTTGTTCAACTGAGAAAAAAGAGAAGAAATGTAAACCATTCCATTTATTTCTTTCTGCACCAGTGTCACCACAAATGTAGAATTTTTTCTTCTGGCGATCCTCTTGTTTCCAGTGTCTTGGAAGTCAGGACCTTACCTACACTAGCATCCATGTGAGTAACCTGTCAAAGCTTCCCTTTATCATGGCCATCCTTTTTTTATGGGCACTGGTTTTCATAGGCAATGGCGCTGCAGCCTGTGTGTTGATGATAGTGTTTCCTGCACGAGCAAGGTCATGCTGGGGGCTGTAGATCAGAGGCAATGTCTTGCGTGCTTGATGCTGGAGGGTCCTCTTGTGCAAGAGTTCAAATCCCGCCTATGGTGTAAAGAGTGGCTTAGATTGTCTTTATAAGTGAAAACCTCCAACTCTGTACCTTTGTTCAATACCTTATTTTTCCCTTTAAAAAACAGAGAAGCACTGGGAGTGTTTTTTTATTTTGCGAAGGTGTCCCAAAACTACAAATGTTGCTCCCTTTGACCCCTCCCCAGGTGGCTGGTTGGAAGTCAGGACCTAAGCTGCCGGCCCACACTGACTTCCGTATGAGAAGCCTACCAATGCTTCCATATATAATGACCATCCTCCTTTATGGGCAATACGACCCATGAGTAATGATGCTGAGGTCTGTGTGTTGCTGATAGTATCTCCTGCAGTACAGGAGCTGTTGTAGATGCTTTAGCTCAGACGCAAGGTTTTTGGCCTTGCCTATCACAGGTGTTTGCTAGGACAAGGATTCATATCCCTACTTTGGCAGCAAGGTGCCATTTAAGTCTTCTTCAAGAGTCAAAGTCTCTGGCATTGCGTTTTTATGTTTTATTTTGTGATATTTTTTTTACTTGGGGAAAACAGAAGAGCAATTTGAGCTGTTCTCTGTTGTTTCTTTTTTTTTTTTTTTTTTGACAAATGTGGCTCGCCTCGTTCACGTGCATGAAATCGGGGCAAAGCGTTATTATCATTTATTAATTCAAAAGGTTTTTCTTTAAACGTGATGTTTCGTAGTGCAGAATGAGGTCTTAAGCCATACCCAAGCACCCTTCTGTGAGGAGGTGTGCTGTATGGGTAATAAAATAGGGTGAATAATGGTGTTTTCTTCAGTTTTTTTGATGTCAGTTGATGTCTCAAAACAAGAGAGGAATAATGTCTGTGCAGTTGGCTACACACGAAAGTCAAATCTGAGCCCTTTAATGTTTTAAAGAGGTAGACATGGGCAGTGTTAGGCCTTTGCTTTCCAAGTCCTGAATTATGCCTACTGTTGCAGGTGAAGGGAGGAGCAGGTGGCTGGTCTGGTCTGGTGTTGACTGGCCAGGCCTGGCCTGAGGCTGGGACTGGGGTTTTACCAGCTGGTCTGGTCTGGTCTGGTCTACCCAGGCCTGGCCTGAGGCTGGCACTGCCTGGCCTGGAGTTTTTGCTGTAGCTGTATGCAGCCCGGTCTGAGTCAGAAGCCTAGGTTGTGGCTGGTCTGGTCTGGTCTGGTGTGGCCAGGCCAGGCCAGGCCAGGGCTGGGCTGGGCTGGGCTGGGCTGGGCTTGGCTGGGCTGGGCTCCTTAACCCAATCTCAGTCAGTAGCCTGGGAAGCAAGCCCTCGAAGCCCCCGAACGCCCACGAACGCCCAAGTTCTGTATAGAGGCAGACTGCAGGCAATTAGGCTCCCTGCTAAATGAGAGTGGATTCACTATGTATGCCCTTGGAGTGGCAAAATCCTTAGCCTGAGACTGGTTGGCAGCTTTAGAATCCTGCCGAAGGACATATGGTTGATGCCATATCACAGAAGAAGCTGGGGACCATCTCAGACCGAATTAGGCATGAAGGGATATTATTTGCATAGTTCTACCCTTTTCACATTCCCATTATTATATTGCTGTTGCCTCTTAGCGTCACAAGAGGGCGGCAGCAGCATAAACATAATGACACAGAGAGGCTTCAGATCTTCTTGCTGGCATACCTCTTGTCCATGTTGGGTTTGCTTAGCCTATAGAGTGGAGGTCTGCTGTGACTAGCTGAGTGAGTAATGAGGAATGATGGACCTGTTTCTGCGGGGAAGGGGGGTATTGGGAAGGAAACAGCATGACAATAGGGTCAAAGCATAGGAGTTTGCTGATCAATTGGATTGAGTGTATCATCTGTTTCTTCGAATGGACATGTGAGAGAGGAACAGCTGCTTCACAGTATTCAGATGCAAGGGGAAGCAGAGAAGACGATTTCCACCAAAACAAAAAGACTTACACCATCGGGCTACTTGCAGGTTGAAAGATTTCCCTAGTTTGGTGGAGAAATGTGCAAAGTCTCAGACTATCAGTAGCACACACTTTCGGAATATCCTTGGAACAGAATTGTCAGGCTCTCCCTTGGAGGGTTGAGGCCCAGAAAACACCTGCAAAGCTTGCGCCAGTCATCTAGAATATAGAAAGAGGGTGGAGAGAAAAATACAGATGGAGCCAGGCTGGGCAAAAGATTGTCAGGGAGGGGCAACTAACTCTAGCAGAGACATTTATCCCTTATATTGCGGGACCAGGTGCCCCTTACGTATGTGCCTTTGACACCTGTTTTCACCACTTGATCCCCTCAACCCCCGTCTATTTGCCCCTTCAAATGTTCCCTCCTAGTGCCCCAAAGATTGCTGCCCTATCAACCTGTTTTCAACACTTTCAGTCACCACAGACACCCTTCCTCTCACCCTATATTTACACCCTCTCAGTAAATCAGATGCTTCTGCCTCTGTTCATTCCCCAGTGGCATGTTGGATGCCCAATTTTCAGTGTTCCAGGCAGTTACCACTCTGTGGACCACCTTTCTGCACACCCAGACTACGCTTCATCAATAGACACATCCATGATCCTCCTCACGGTAAGCCTGGCTTTTCCCTCTGTAGATCATATAGCCAATCTGTAGAGCAGAAATAACTTGGCCAACACTACAGATGCTGCCAGCCCATGCGCGGCTAACTTTTTGCACGCCATGATTACTCTCTATGTCCCCTCTATCCATTTGTCACAGGTACCCTCTCCCTGCCTCATTCGTCTAATCTGCCGACCCCTTTAACTTGCCAAATATTAGAGCTCCTGTGTGCTAAGATCAGCATCTCTGCTCATGCTCTTGCCCCTCTTTACCCTCTCTCTGTGAGTATCTCAACCCTGCTCAGTTCACCACTCCACCAAGTGTCACCGTAAGCAAGTCTTTTGCACATCATATAACCCGTTTCAGTACCACCACATCAGTTGCCTCTTGTGCTGAGTCTATAAAAAATGAGTGTGAACTGCCCCAGAAATTGCAAACACGTGCCAGATTTTTTCTAATCCGCATAGGGCCCTTTCAACAGTGTCAAATAAATCACTGTTTGGTGGGTTTACCCCAAAGGGGTGGCGGTTAGGCAATAAACCAACTAAGAGAAACCCTTCCTTCAGTACCTCATGTAACTGCTTTCATTTCAACCATGGCAGGAGACCTTTTTAGATGCCCAGCAGTGGGCAATAAAATCATGGGGTGCCCCGTCCCTCCACCCATCCCATCAATTTTTTCTTTATCCCCTCTTTCAATACCAGAACCGTAGTTGGACTGTGTGGTGGCCCCTTGTGTTGGGCAATAAGAAAAGGCAGGACCTTGTCCCCGGACACCACTCCCTTATCCCTATCCATTTTTGGGATGCCCCTGTGTGTGGAGTGACAATGAAAATCTAAGGGGTACCCCAAATTTAAACTCAATGCATCGTTCTGAGCCTTCTATGACCCCCCCGTGAAAACGCTCATCCACCCTCGCACCGTTAATATTGGTAACCCCAAATTTGAGTGGCCGCCCCCCCAAAAAAACAAAATGTGGGTGGGGGAGTGGGGTGGCAGTGAAAATATAGGCCATGAATACTATAACCTCAGTGTGACAGGGAAGCTAGTGGCTCATTGCCTGCAGAGAGTGCCGCTGCCAGGATTAGAACCCTGGTCGTCTAGTTGGAAGTCAGGAACTTACCCACTGGACCACACAGGCTTCCCTTTTGATACTCTGGCAAAACTTCCCTATAGCATGGCCCTGTTCTTTCATGGGCACCGAGACCCATATGCAGTGGCACTGAGGCCTGGATGACCCTGATAGTGTCTTCTCCACCGCACTAAACCTACCAGGAGCAGTAGCTCAGCGTTTAAGTCTTGAGGCTTTGGTGTCATGGGCACCTGTTGGTCAAGGATTCAAATCCCTCCTGTGGCACCAAGGTGCATTTAGCTTATCATGAAGAGGGAAAAAAATCTCCAGAGCCTTTTTTATTTACTGATATCATGTTTTATGTGAGAAAACAGAGGAGCATTTTGAGCCATTCCTTTGTTTTTCTACTAGTGTCACCTCAAAAGTAGAGCTTTTGCTCGTCTCCTTTTGGTGGCCTGGAAGTTAGTACCTTATCTACACTAGCTTCCGTGTAAGTAGCCTGTCAGAGCTTCCCTATATCATGGCCATCCTCTCTGATGGGCAATGGGTTCTAAAGGCGATGACGGTCAGGCGTGTATGTTGCTGATAGCGTCTCCTGCAGCAAGTGAAAGGTAGCTGTGGCCATAGCTCAGGGGCAAGGTCTTGAGCACTTTATGTGGCTGGTATTTCTTGTGCAGGGGTTCAAGTCCCACCTATGGTGTCTAGCATTGTTTAGGACATCATTAAGAGTCAAAACCTCTAGCATTGTATTTTTGGTACACTAAGATTTTTTTTAACCTGAGAAAACAGAGGAGCAATTTAAGATGTTCCTTTTTTATTTCTTTTATTTTTGCACTAGTGTCACCACAAAAGTAGCACTGTTCTTTCTGGTGATCCCTTCCTTTTCAGTGTCTTGGAAGTCAGGACCTTACCTACACTAGCTACCATGTGAACAGGCTGTCAAAGCTTCCTTGGATCATGACCATCCTCTTTTATGGGCAATGGTTTATATAGGTGATGATGCTCAAGCATGTATGTTGCTGATAGTGTCTCCTGCACCAAAACAAAAACATGCAGAGCTGTAGCGCAGTGGCAAAGTCTTGATAATTTAGTGGCCCTGCTACCTCTTGTGCAAGGGTTCAAGTCCTGCCCATGGTATCAAGGGCTCTTTAGGTCATGATTAATGTTTTAAACTCTAGGGTTGTACTTTTGTACACTAAGATTTGTTCAACTGAGAAAAAAGAGAAGAAATGTAAACCATTCCATTTATTTCTTTCTGCACCAGTGTCACCACAAATGTAGAATTTTTTCTTCTGGCGATCCTCTTGTTTCCAGTGTCTTGGAAGTCAGGACCTTACCTACACTAGCATCCATGTGAGTAACCTGTCAAAGCTTCCCTTTATCATGGCCATCCTTTTTTTATGGGCACTGGTTTTCATAGGCAATGGCGATGCAGCCTGTGTGTTGATGATAGTGTTTCCTGCACGAGCAAGGTCATGCTGGGGGCTGTAGATCAGAGGCAATGTCTTGCGTGCTTGATGCTGGAGGGTCCTCTTGTGCAAGAGTTCAAATCCCACCTATGGTGTAAAGAGTGGCTTAGATTGTCTTTATAAGTGAAAACCTCCAACTCTGTACCTTTGTTCAATACCTTATTTTTCCCTTTAAAAAACAGAGAAGCACTGGGAGTGTTTTTTTATTTTGCGAAGGTGTCCCAAAACTACAAATGTTGCTCCCTTTGACCCCTCCCCAGGTGGCTGGTTGGAAGTCAGGACCTAAGCTGCCGGCCCACACTGACTTCCGTATGAGAAGCCTACCAATGCTTCCATATATAATGACCATCCTCCTTTATGGGCAATACGACCCATGAGTAATGATGCTGAGGTCTGTGTGTTGCTGATAGTATCTCCTGCAGTACAGGAGCTGTTGTAGATGCTTTAGCTCAGACGCAAGGTTTTTGGCCTTGCCTATCACAGGTGTTTGCTAGGACAAGGATTCATATCCCTACTTTGGCAGCAAGGTGCCATTTAAGTCTTCTTCAAGAGTCAAAGTCTCTGGCATTGCGTTTTTATGTTTTATTTTGTGATATTTTTTTTACTTGGGGAAAACAGAAGAGCAATTTGAGCTGTTCTCTGTTGTTTCTTTTTTTTTTTTTTTTTTGACAAATGTGGCTCGCCTCGTTCACGTGCATGAAATCGGGGCAAAGCGTTATTATCATTTATTAATTCAAAAGGTTTTTCTTTAAACGTGATGTTTCGTAGTGCAGAATGAGGTCTTAAGCCATACCCAAGCACCCTTCTGTGAGGAGGTGTGCTGTATGGGTAATAAAATAGGGTGAATAATGGTGTTTTCTTCAGTTTTTTTGATGTCAGTTGATGTCTCAAAACAAGAGAGGAATAATGTCTGTGCAGTTGGCTACACACGAAGGTCAAATCTGAGCCCTTTAATGTTTTAAAGAGGTAGACATGGGCAGTGTTAGGCCTTTGCTTTCCAAGTCCTGAATTATGCCTACTGTTGCAGGTGAAGGGAGGAGCAGGTGGCTGGTCTGGTCTGGTGTTGACTGGCCAGGCCTGGCCTGAGGCTGGGACTGGGGTTTTACCAGCTGGTCTGGTCTGGTCTGGTCTACCCAGGCCTGGCCTGAGGCTGGCACTGCCTGGCCTGGAGTTTTTGCTGTAGCTGTATGCAGCCCGGTCTGAGTCAGAAGCCTAGGTTGTGGCTGGTCTGGTCTGGTCTGGTGTGGCCAGGCCAGGCCAGGCCAGGGCTGGGCTGGGCTGGGCTGGGCTGGGCTTGGCTGGGCTGGGCTCCTTAACCCAATCTCAGTCAGTAGCCTGGGAAGCAAGCCCTCGAAGCCCCCGAACGCCCACGAACGCCCAAGTTCTGTATAGAGGCAGACTGCAGGCAATTAGGCTCCCTGCTAAATGAGAGTGGATTCACTATGTATGCCCTTGGAGTGGCAAAATCCTTAGCCTGAGACTGGTTGGCAGCTTTAGAATCCTGCCGAAGGACATATGGTTGATGCCATATCACAGAAGAAGCTGGGGACCATCTCAGACCGAATTAGGCATGAAGGGATATTATTTGCATAGTTCTACCCTTTTCACATTCCCATTATTATATTGCTGTTGCCTCTTAGCGTCACAAGAGGGCGGCAGCAGCATAAACATAATGACACAGAGAGGCTTCAGATCTTCTTGCTGGCATACCTCTTGTCCATGTTGGGTTTGCTTAGCCTATAGAGTGGAGGTCTGCTGTGACTAGCTGAGTGAGTAATGAGGAATGATGGACCTGTTTCTGCGGGGAAGGGGGGTATTGGGAAGGAAACAGCATGACAATAGGGTCAAAGCATAGGAGTTTGCTGATCAATTGGATTGAGTGTATCATCTGTTTCTTCGAATGGACATGTGAGAGAGGAACAGCTGCTTCACAGTATTCAGATGCAAGGGGAAGCAGAGAAGACGATTTCCACCAAAACAAAAAGACTTACACCATCGGGCTACTTGCAGGTTGAAAGATTTCCCTAGTTTGGTGGAGAAATGTGCAAAGTCTCAGACTATCAGTAGCACACACTTTCGGAATATCCTTGGAACAGAATTGTCAGGCTCTCCCTTGGAGGGTTGAGGCCCAGAAAACACCTGCAAAGCTTGCGCCAGTCATCTAGAATATAGAAAGAGGGTGGAGAGAAAAATACAGATGGAGCCAGGCTGGGCAAAAGATTGTCAGGGAGGGGCAACTAACTCTAGCAGAGACATTTATCCCTTATATTGCGGGACCAGGTGCCCCTTACGTATGTGCCTTTGACACCTGTTTTCACCACTTGATCCCCTCAACCCCCGTCTATTTGCCCCTTCAAATGTTCCCTCCTAGTGCCCCAAAGATTGCTGCCCTATCAACCTGTTTTCAACACTTTCAGTCACCACAGACACCCTTCCTCTCACCCTATATTTACACCCTCTCAGTAAATCAGATGCTTCTGCCTCTGTTCATTCCCCAGTGGCATGTTGGATGCCCAATTTTCAGTGTTCCAGGCAGTTACCACTCTGTGGACCACCTTTCTGCACACCCAGACTACGCTTCATCAATAGACACATCCATGATCCTCCTCACGGTAAGCCTGGCTTTTCCCTCTGTAGATCATATAGCCAATCTGTAGAGCAGAAATAACTTGGCCAACACTACAGATGCTGCCAGCCCATGCGCGGCTAACTTTTTGCACGCCATGATTACTCTCTATGTCCCCTCTATCCATTTGTCACAGGTACCCTCTCCCTGCCTCATTCGTCTAATCTGCCGACCCCTTTAACTTGCCAAATATTAGAGCTCCTGTGTGCTAAGATCAGCATCTCTGCTCATGCTCTTGCCCCTCTTTACCCTCTCTCTGTGAGTATCTCAACCCTGCTCAGTTCACCACTCCACCAAGTGTCACCGTAAGCAAGTCTTTTGCACATCATATAACCCGTTTCAGTACCACCACATCAGTTGCCTCTTGTGCTGAGTCTATAAAAAATGAGTGTGAACTGCCCCAGAAATTGCAAACACGTGCCAGATTTTTTCTAATCCGCATAGGGCCCTTTCAACAGTGTCAAATAAATCACTGTTTGGTGGGTTTACCCCAAAGGGGTGGCGGTTAGGCAATAAACCAACTAAGAGAAACCCTTCCTTCAGTACCTCATGTAACTGCTTTCATTTCAACCATGGCAGGAGACCTTTTTAGATGCCCAGCAGTGGGCAATAAAATCATGGGGTGCCCCGTCCCTCCACCCATCCCATCAATTTTTTCTTTATCCCCTCTTTCAATACCAGAACCGTAGTTGGACTGTGTGGTGGCCCCTTGTGTTGGGCAATAAGAAAAGGCAGGACCTTGTCCCCGGACACCACTCCCTTATCCCTATCCATTTTTGGGATGCCCCTGTGTGTGGAGTGACAATGAAAATCTAAGGGGTACCCCAAATTTAAACTCAATGCATCGTTCTGAGCCTTCTATGACCCCCCCGTGAAAACGCTCATCCACCCTCGCACCGTTAATATTGGTAACCCCAAATTTGAGTGGCCGCCCCCCCAAAAAAACAAAATGTGGGTGGGGGAGTGGGGTGGCAGTGAAAATATAGGCCATGAATACTATAACCTCAGTGTGACAGGGAAGCTAGTGGCTCATTGCCTGCAGAGAGTGCCGCTGCCAGGATTAGAACCCTGGTCGTCTAGTTGGAAGTCAGGAACTTACCCACTGGACCACACAGGCTTCCCTTTTGATACTCTGGCAAAACTTCCCTATAGCATGGCCCTGTTCTTTCATGGGCACCGAGACCCATATGCAGTGGCACTGAGGCCTGGATGACCCTGATAGTGTCTTCTCCACCGCACTAAACCTACCAGGAGCAGTAGCTCAGCGTTTAAGTCTTGAGGCTTTGGTGTCATGGGCACCTGTTGGTCAAGGATTCAAATCCCTCCTGTGGCACCAAGGTGCATTTAGCTTATCATGAAGAGGGAAAAAAATCTCCAGAGCCTTTTTTATTTACTGATATCATGTTTTATGTGAGAAAACAGAGGAGCATTTTGAGCCATTCCTTTGTTTTTCTACTAGTGTCACCTCAAAAGTAGAGCTTTTGCTCGTCTCCTTTTGGTGGCCTGGAAGTTAGTACCTTATCTACACTAGCTTCCGTGTAAGTAGCCTGTCAGAGCTTCCCTATATCATGGCCATCCTCTCTGATGGGCAATGGGTTCTAAAGGCGATGACGGTCAGGCGTGTATGTTGCTGATAGCGTCTCCTGCAGCAAGTGAAAGGTAGCTGTGGCCATAGCTCAGGGGCAAGGTCTTGAGCACTTTATGTGGCTGGTATTTCTTGTGCAGGGGTTCAAGTCCCACCTATGGTGTCTAGCATTGTTTAGGACATCATTAAGAGTCAAAACCTCTAGCATTGTATTTTTGGTACACTAAGATTTTTTTTAACCTGAGAAAACAGAGGAGCAATTTAAGATGTTCCTTTTTTATTTCTTTTATTTTTGCACTAGTGTCACCACAAAAGTAGCACTGTTCTTTCTGGTGATCCCTTCCTTTTCAGTGTCTTGGAAGTCAGGACCTTACCTACACTAGCTACCATGTGAACAGGCTGTCAAAGCTTCCTTGGATCATGACCATCCTCTTTTATGGGCAATGGTTTATATAGGTGATGATGCTCAAGCATGTATGTTGCTGATAGTGTCTCCTGCACCAAAACAAAAACATGCAGAGCTGTAGCGCAGTGGCAAAGTCTTGATAATTTAGTGGCCCTGCTACCTCTTGTGCAAGGGTTCAAGTCCTGCCCATGGTATCAAGGGCTCTTTAGGTCATGATTAATGTTTTAAACTCTAGGGTTGTACTTTTGTACACTAAGATTTGTTCAACTGAGAAAAAAGAGAAGAAATGTAAACCATTCCATTTATTTATTTCTGCACCAGTGTCACCACAAATGTAGAATTTTTTCTTCTGGCGATCCTCTTGTTTCCAGTGTCTTGGAAGTCAGGACCTTACCTACACTAGCATCCATGTGAGTAACCTGTCAAAGCTTCCCTTTATCATGGCCATCCTTTTTTTATGGGCACTGGTTTTCATAGGCAATGGCGCTGCAGCCTGTGTGTTGATGATAGTGTTTCCTGCACGAGCAAGGTCATGCTGGGGGCTGTAGATCAGAGGCAATGTCTTGCGTGCTTGATGCTGGAGGGTCCTCTTGTGCAAGAGTTCAAATCCCACCTATGGTGTAAAGAGTGGCTTAGATTGTCTTTATAAGTGAAAACCTCCAACTCTGTACCTTTGTTCAATACCTTATTTTTCCCTTTAAAAAACAGAGAAGCACTGGGAGTGTTTTTTTATTTTGCGAAGGTGTCCCAAAACTACAAATGTTGCTCCCTTTGACCCCTCCCCAGGTGGCTGGTTGGAAGTCAGGACCTAAGCTGCCGGCCCACACTGACTTCCGTATGAGAAGCCTACCAATGCTTCCATATATAATGACCATCCTCCTTTATGGGCAATACGACCCATGAGTAATGATGCTGAGGTCTGTGTGTTGCTGATAGTATCTCCTGCAGTACAGGAGCTGTTGTAGATGCTTTAGCTCAGACGCAAGGTTTTTGGCCTTGCCTATCACAGGTGTTTGCTAGGACAAGGATTCATATCCCTACTTTGGCAGCAAGGTGCCATTTAAGTCTTCTTCAAGAGTCAAAGTCTCTGGCATTGCGTTTTTATGTTTTATTTTGTGATATTTTTTTTACTTGGGGAAAACAGAAGAGCAATTTGAGCTGTTCTCTGTTGTTTCTTTTTTTTTTTTTTTTTGACAAATGTGGCTCGCCTCGTTCACGTGCATGAAATCGGGGCAAAGCGTTATTATCATTTATTAATTTAAAAGGTTTTTCTTTAAACGTGATGTTTCGTAGTGCAGAATGAGGTCTTAAGCCATACCCAAGCACCCTTCTGTGAGGAGGTGTGCTGTATGGGTAATAAAATAGGGTGAATAATGGTGTTTTCTTCAGTTTTTTTTATGTCAGTTGATGTCTCAAAACAAGAGAGGAATAATGTCTGTGCAGTTGGCTACACACGAAGGTCAAATCTGAGCCCTTTAATGTTTTAAAGAGGTAGACATGGGCAGTGTTAGGCCTTTGCTTTCCAAGTCCTGAATTATGCCTACTGTTGCAGGTGAAGGGAGGAGCAGGTGGCTGGTCTGGTCTGGTGTTGACTGGCCAGGCCTGGCCTGAGGCTGGGACTGGGGTTTTACCAGCTGGTCTGGTCTGGTCTGGTCTACCCAGGCCTGGCCTGAGGCTGGCACTGCCTGGCCTGGAGTTTTTGCTGTAGCTGTATGCAGCCCGGTCTGAGTCAGAAGCCTAGGTTGTGGCTGGTCTGGTCTGGTCTGGTGTGGCCAGGCCAGGCCAGGCCAGGGCTGGGCTGGGCTGGGCTGGGCTGGGCTGGGCTGGGCTGGGCTCCTTAACCCAATCTCAGTCAGTAGGCTGGGAAGCAAGCCCTCGAAGCCCCCGAACGCCCACGAACGCCCAAGTTCTGTATAGAGGCAGACTGCAGGCAATTAGGCTCCCTGCTAAATGAGAGTGGATTCACTATGTATGCCCTTGGAGTGGCAAAATCCTTAGCCTGAGACTGGTTGGCAGCTTAAGAATCCTGCCGAAGGACATATGGTTGATGCCATATCACAGAAGAAGCTGGGGACCATCTCAGACCGAATTAGGCATGAAGGGATATTATTTGCATAGTTCTACCCTTTTCACATTCCCATTATTATATTGCTGTTGCCTCTTAGCGTCACAAGAGGGCGGCAGCAGCATAAACATAATGACACAGAGAGGCTTCAGATCTTCTTGCTGGCATACCTCTTGTCCATGTTGGGTTTGCTTAGCCTATAGAGTGGAGGTCTGCTGTGACTAGCTGAGTGAGTAATGAGGAATGATGCACCTGTTTCTGCGGGGAAGGGGGGTATTGGGAAGGAAACAGCATGACAATAGGGTCAAAGCATAGGAGTTTGCTGATCAATTGGATTGAGTGTATCATCTGTTTCTTCGAATGGACATGTGAGAGAGGAACAGCTGCTTCACAGTATTCAGATGCAAGGGGAAGCAGAGAAGACGATTTCCACCAAAACAAAAAGACTTACACCATCGGGCTACTTGCAGGTTGAAAGATTTCCCTAGTTTGGTGGAGAAATGTGCAAAGTCTCAGACTATCAGTAGCACACACTTTCGGAATATCCTTGGAACAGAATTGTCAGGCTCTCCCTTGGAGGGTTGAGGCCCAGAAAACACCTGCAAAGCTTGCGCCAGTCATCTAGAATATAGTAAGAGGGTGGAGAGAAAAATACAGATGGAGCCAGGCTGGGCAAAAGATTGTCAGGGAGGGGCAACTAACTCTAGCAGAGACATTTATCCCTTATATTGCGGGACCAGGTGCCCCTTACGTATGTGCCTTTGACACCTGTTTTCACCACTTGATCCCCTCAACCCCCGTCTATTTGCCCCTTCAAATGTTCCCTCCTAGTGCCCCAAAGATTGCTGCCCTATCAACCTGTTTTCAACACTTTCAGTCACCACAGACACCCTTCCTCTCACCCTATATTTACACCCTCTCAGTAAATCAGATGCTTCTGCCTCTGTTCATTCCCCAGTGGCATGTTGGATGCCCAATTTTCAGTGTTCCAGGCAGTTACCACTCTGTGGACCACCTTTCTGCACACCCAGACTACGCTTCATCAATAGACACATCCATGATCCTCCTCACGGTAAGCCTGGCTTTTCCCTCTGTAGATCATATAGCCAATCTGTAGAGCAGAAATAACTTGGCCAACACTACAGATGCTGCCAGCCCATGCGCGGCTAACTTTTTGCACGCCATGATTACTCTCTATGTCCCCTCTATCCATTTGTCACAGGTACCCTCTCCCTGCCTCATTCGTCTAATCTGCCGACCCCTTTAACTTGCCAAATATTAGAGCTCCTGTGTGCTAAGATCAGCATCTCTGCTCATGCTCTTGCCCCTCTTTACCCTCTCTCTGTGAGTATCTCAACCCTGCTCAGTTCACCACTCCACCAAGTGTCACCGTAAGCAAGTCTTTTGCACATCATATAACCCGTTTCAGTACCACCACATCAGTTGCCTCTTGTGCTGAGTCTATAAAAAATTAGTGTGAACTGCCCCAGAAATTGCAAACACGTGCCAGATTTTTTCTAATCCGCATAGGGCCCTTTCAACAGTGTCAAATAAATCACTGTTTGGTGGGTTTACCCCAAAGGGGTGGCGGTTAGGCAATAAACCAACTAAGAGAAACCCTTCCTTCAGTACCTCATGTAACTGCTTTCATTTCAACCATGGCAGGAGACCTTTTTAGATGCCCAGCAGTGGGCAATAAAATCATGGGGTGCCACGTCCCTCCACCCATCCCATCAATTTTTTCTTTATCCCCTCTTTCAATACCAGAACCGTAGTTGGACTGTGTGGTGGCCCCTTGTGTTGGGCAATAAGAAAAGGCAGGACCTTGTCCCCGGACACCACTCCCTTATCCCTATCCATTTTTGGGATGCCCCTGTGTGTGGAGTGACAATGAAAATCTAAGGGGTACCCCAAATTTAAACTCAATGCATCGTTCTGAGCCTTCTATGACCCCCCCGTGAAAACGCTCATCCACCCTCGCACCGTTAATATTGGTAACCCCAAATTTGAGTGGCCGCCCCCCCAAAAAAACAAAATGTGGGTGGGGGAGTGGGGTGGCAGTGAAAATATAGGCCATGAATACTATACCCTCAGTGTGACAGGGAAGCTAGTGGCTCATTGCCTGCAGAGAGTGCCGCTGCCAGGATTAGAACCCTGGTCGTCTAGTTGGAAGTCAGGAACTTACCCACTGGACCACACAGGCTTCCCTTTTGATACTCTGGCAAAACTTCCCTATAGCATGGCCCTGTTCTTTCATGGGCACCGAGACCCATATGCAGTGGCACTGAGGCCTGGATGACCCTGATAGTGTCTTCTCCACCGCACTAAACCTACCAGGAGCAGTAGCTCAGCGTTTAAGTCTTGAGGCTTTGGTGTCATGGGCACCTGTTGGTCAAGGATTCAAATCCCTCCTGTGGCACCAAGGTGCATTTAGCTTATCATGAAGAGGGAAAAAAATCTCCAGAGCCTTTTTTATTTACTGATATCATGTTTTATGTGAGAAAACAGAGGAGCATTTTGAGCCATTCCTTTGTTTTTCTACTAGTGTCACCTCAAAAGTAGAGCTTTTGCTCGTCTCCTTTTGGTGGCCTGGAAGTTAGTACCTTATCTACACTAGCTTCCGTGTAAGTAGCCTGTCAGAGCTTCCCTATATCATGGCCATCCTCTCTGATGGGCAATGGGTTCTAAAGGCGATGACGGTCAGGCGTGTATGTTGCTGATAGCGTCTCCTGCAGCAAGTGAAAGGTAGCTGTGGCCATAGCTCAGGGGCAAGGTCTTGAGCACTTTATGTGGCTGGTATTTCTTGTGCAGGGGTTCAAGTCCCACCTATGGTGTCTAGCATTGTTTAGGACATCATTAAGAGTCAAAACCTCTAGCATTGTATTTTTGGTACACTAAGATTTTTTTTAACCTGAGAAAACAGAGGAGCAATTTAAGATGTTCCTTTTTTATTTCTTTTATTTTTGCACTAGTGTCACCACAAAAGTAGCACTGTTCTTTCTGGTGATCCCTTCCTTTTCAGTGTCTTGGAAGTCAGGACCTTACCTACACTAGCTACCATGTGAACAGGCTGTCAAAGCTTCCTTGGATCATGACCATCCTCTTTTATGGGCAATGGTTTATATAGGTGATGATGCTCAAGCATGTATGTTGCTGATAGTGTCTCCTGCACCAAAACAAAAACATGCAGAGCTGTAGCGCAGTGGCAAAGTCTTGATAATTTAGTGGCCCTGCTACCTCTTGTGCAAGGGTTCAAGTCCTGCCCATGGTATCAAGGGCTCTTTAGGTCATGATTAATGTTTTAAACTCTAGGGTTGTACTTTTGTACACTAAGATTTGTTCAACTGAGAAAAAAGAGAAGAAATGTAAACCATTCCATTTATTTCTTTCTGCACCAGTGTCACCACAAATGTAGAATTTTTTCTTCTGGCGATCCTCTTGTTTCCAGTGTCTTGGAAGTCAGGACCTTACCTACACTAGCATCCATGTGAGTAACCTGTCAAAGCTTCCCTTTATCATGGCCATCCTTTTTTTATGGGCACTGGTTTTCATAGGCAATGGCGCTGCAGCCTGTGTGTTGATGATAGTGTTTCCTGCACGAGCAAGGTCATGCTGGGGGCTGTAGATCAGAGGCAATGTCTTGCGTGCTTGATGCTGGAGGGTCCTCTTGTGCAAGAGTTCAAATCCCGCCTATGGTGTAAAGAGTGGCTTAGATTGTCTTTATAAGTGAAAACCTCCAACTCTGTACCTTTGTTCAATACCTTATTTTTCCCTTTAAAAAACAGAGAAGCACTGGGAGTGTTTTTTTATTTTGCGAAGGTGTCCCAAAACTACAAATGTTGCTCCCTTTGACCCCTCCCCAGGTGGCTGGTTGGAAGTCAGGACCTAAGCTGCCGGCCCACACTGACTTCCGTATGAGAAGCCTACCAATGCTTCCATATATAATGACCATCCTCCTTTATGGGCAATACGACCCATGAGTAATGATGCTGAGGTCTGTGTGTTGCTGATAGTATCTCCTGCAGTACAGGAGCTGTTGTAGATGCTTTAGCTCAGACGCAAGGTTTTTGGCCTTGCCTATCACAGGTGTTTGCTAGGACAAGGATTCATATCCCTACTTTGGCAGCAAGGTGCCATTTAAGTCTTCTTCAAGAGTCAAAGTCTCTGGCATTGCGTTTTTATGTTTTATTTTGTGATATTTTTTTTACTTGGGGAAAACAGAAGAGCAATTTGAGCTGTTCTCTGTTGTTTCTTTTTTTTTTTTTTTTTTGACAAATGTGGCTCGCCTCGTTCACGTGCATGAAATCGGGGCAAAGCGTTATTATCATTTATTAATTCAAAAGGTTTTTCTTTAAACGTGATGTTTCGTAGTGCAGAATGAGGTCTTAAGCCATACCCAAGCACCCTTCTGTGAGGAGGTGTGCTGTATGGGTAATAAAATAGGGTGAATAATGGTGTTTTCTTCAGTTTTTTTGATGTCAGTTGATGTCTCAAAACAAGAGAGGAATAATGTCTGTGCAGTTGGCTACACACGAAAGTCAAATCTGAGCCCTTTAATGTTTTAAAGAGGTAGACATGGGCAGTGTTAGGCCTTTGCTTTCCAAGTCCTGAATTATGCCTACTGTTGCAGGTGAAGGGAGGAGCAGGTGGCTGGTCTGGTCTGGTGTTGACTGGCCAGGCCTGGCCTGAGGCTGGGACTGGGGTTTTACCAGCTGGTCTGGTCTGGTCTGGTCTACCCAGGCCTGGCCTGAGGCTGGCACTGCCTGGCCTGGAGTTTTTGCTGTAGCTGTATGCAGCCCGGTCTGAGTCAGAAGCCTAGGTTGTGGCTGGTCTGGTCTGGTCTGGTGTGGCCAGGCCAGGCCAGGCCAGGGCTGGGCTGGGCTGGGCTGGGCTGGGCTTGGCTGGGCTGGGCTCCTTAACCCAATCTCAGTCAGTAGCCTGGGAAGCAAGCCCTCGAAGCCCCCGAACGCCCACGAACGCCCAAGTTCTGTATAGAGGCAGACTGCAGGCAATTAGGCTCCCTGCTAAATGAGAGTGGATTCACTATGTATGCCCTTGGAGTGGCAAAATCCTTAGCCTGAGACTGGTTGGCAGCTTTAGAATCCTGCCGAAGGACATATGGTTGATGCCATATCACAGAAGAAGCTGGGGACCATCTCAGACCGAATTAGGCATGAAGGGATATTATTTGCATAGTTCTACCCTTTTCACATTCCCATTATTATATTGCTGTTGCCTCTTAGCGTCACAAGAGGGCGGCAGCAGCATAAACATAATGACACAGAGAGGCTTCAGATCTTCTTGCTGGCATACCTCTTGTCCATGTTGGGTTTGCTTAGCCTATAGAGTGGAGGTCTGCTGTGACTAGCTGAGTGAGTAATGAGGAATGATGGACCTGTTTCTGCGGGGAAGGGGGGTATTGGGAAGGAAACAGCATGACAATAGGGTCAAAGCATAGGAGTTTGCTGATCAATTGGATTGAGTGTATCATCTGTTTCTTCGAATGGACATGTGAGAGAGGAACAGCTGCTTCACAGTATTCAGATGCAAGGGGAAGCAGAGAAGACGATTTCCACCAAAACAAAAAGACTTACACCATCGGGCTACTTGCAGGTTGAAAGATTTCCCTAGTTTGGTGGAGAAATGTGCAAAGTCTCAGACTATCAGTAGCACACACTTTCGGAATATCCTTGGAACAGAATTGTCAGGCTCTCCCTTGGAGGGTTGAGGCCCAGAAAACACCTGCAAAGCTTGCGCCAGTCATCTAGAATATAGAAAGAGGGTGGAGAGAAAAATACAGATGGAGCCAGGCTGGGCAAAAGATTGTCAGGGAGGGGCAACTAACTCTAGCAGAGACATTTATCCCTTATATTGCGGGACCAGGTGCCCCTTACGTATGTGCCTTTGACACCTGTTTTCACCACTTGATCCCCTCAACCCCCGTCTATTTGCCCCTTCAAATGTTCCCTCCTAGTGCCCCAAAGATTGCTGCCCTATCAACCTGTTTTCAACACTTTCAGTCACCACAGACACCCTTCCTCTCACCCTATATTTACACCCTCTCAGTAAATCAGATGCTTCTGCCTCTGTTCATTCCCCAGTGGCATGTTGGATGCCCAATTTTCAGTGTTCCAGGCAGTTACCACTCTGTGGACCACCTTTCTGCACACCCAGACTACGCTTCATCAATAGACACATCCATGATCCTCCTCACGGTAAGCCTGGCTTTTCCCTCTGTAGATCATATAGCCAATCTGTAGAGCAGAAATAACTTGGCCAACACTACAGATGCTGCCAGCCCATGCGCGGCTAACTTTTTGCACGCCATGATTACTCTCTATGTCCCCTCTATCCATTTGTCACAGGTACCCTCTCCCTGCCTCATTCGTCTAATCTGCCGACCCCTTTAACTTGCCAAATATTAGAGCTCCTGTGTGCTAAGATCAGCATCTCTGCTCATGCTCTTGCCCCTCTTTACCCTCTCTCTGTGAGTATCTCAACCCTGCTCAGTTCACCACTCCACCAAGTGTCACCGTAAGCAAGTCTTTTGCACATCATATAACCCGTTTCAGTACCACCACATCAGTTGCCTCTTGTGCTGAGTCTATAAAAAATGAGTGTGAACTGCCCCAGAAATTGCAAACACGTGCCAGATTTTTTCTAATCCGCATAGGGCCCTTTCAACAGTGTCAAATAAATCACTGTTTGGTGGGTTTACCCCAAAGGGGTGGCGGTTAGGCAATAAACCAACTAAGAGAAACCCTTCCTTCAGTACCTCATGTAACTGCTTTCATTTCAACCATGGCAGGAGACCTTTTTAGATGCCCAGCAGTGGGCAATAAAATCATGGGGTGCCCCGTCCCTCCACCCATCCCATCAATTTTTTCTTTATCCCCTCTTTCAATACCAGAACCGTAGTTGGACTGTGTGGTGGCCCCTTGTGTTGGGCAATAAGAAAAGGCAGGACCTTGTCCCCGGACACCACTCCCTTATCCCTATCCATTTTTGGGATGCCCCTGTGTGTGGAGTGACAATGAAAATCTAAGGGGTACCCCAAATTTAAACTCAATGCATCGTTCTGAGCCTTCTATGACCCCCCCGTGAAAACGCTCATCCACCCTCGCACCGTTAATATTGGTAACCCCAAATTTGAGTGGCCGCCCCCCCAAAAAAACAAAATGTGGGTGGGGGAGTGGGGTGGCAGTGAAAATATAGGCCATGAATACTATAACCTCAGTGTGACAGGGAAGCTAGTGGCTCATTGCCTGCAGAGAGTGCCGCTGCCAGGATTAGAACCCTGGTCGTCTAGTTGGAAGTCAGGAACTTACCCACTGGACCACACAGGCTTCCCTTTTGATACTCTGGCAAAACTTCCCTATAGCATGGCCCTGTTCTTTCATGGGCACCGAGACCCATATGCAGTGGCACTGAGGCCTGGATGACCCTGATAGTGTCTTCTCCACCGCACTAAACCTACCAGGAGCAGTAGCTCAGCGTTTAAGTCTTGAGGCTTTGGTGTCATGGGCACCTGTTGGTCAAGGATTCAAATCCCTCCTGTGGCACCAAGGTGCATTTAGCTTATCATGAAGAGGGAAAAAAATCTCCAGAGCCTTTTTTATTTACTGATATCATGTTTTATGTGAGAAAACAGAGGAGCATTTTGAGCCATTCCTTTGTTTTTCTACTAGTGTCACCTCAAAAGTAGAGCTTTTGCTCGTCTCCTTTTGGTGGCCTGGAAGTTAGTACCTTATCTACACTAGCTTCCGTGTAAGTAGCCTGTCAGAGCTTCCCTATATCATGGCCATCCTCTCTGATGGGCAATGGGTTCTAAAGGCGATGACGGTCAGGCGTGTATGTTGCTGATAGCGTCTCCTGCAGCAAGTGAAAGGTAGCTGTGGCCATAGCTCAGGGGCAAGGTCTTGAGCACTTTATGTGGCTGGTATTTCTTGTGCAGGGGTTCAAGTCCCACCTATGGTGTCTAGCATTGTTTAGGACATCATTAAGAGTCAAAACCTCTAGCATTGTATTTTTGGTACACTAAGATTTTTTTTAACCTGAGAAAACAGAGGAGCAATTTAAGATGTTCCTTTTTTATTTCTTTTATTTTTGCACTAGTGTCACCACAAAAGTAGCACTGTTCTTTCTGGTGATCCCTTCCTTTTCAGTGTCTTGGAAGTCAGGACCTTACCTACACTAGCTACCATGTGAACAGGCTGTCAAAGCTTCCTTGGATCATGACCATCCTCTTTTATGGGCAATGGTTTATATAGGTGATGATGCTCAAGCATGTATGTTGCTGATAGTGTCTCCTGCACCAAAACAAAAACATGCAGAGCTGTAGCGCAGTGGCAAAGTCTTGATAATTTAGTGGCCCTGCTACCTCTTGTGCAAGGGTTCAAGTCCTGCCCATGGTATCAAGGGCTCTTTAGGTCATGATTAATGTTTTAAACTCTAGGGTTGTACTTTTGTACACTAAGATTTGTTCAACTGAGAAAAAAGAGAAGAAATGTAAACCATTCCATTTATTTCTTTCTGCACCAGTGTCACCACAAATGTAGAATTTTTTCTTCTGGCGATCCTCTTGTTTCCAGTGTCTTGGAAGTCAGGACCTTACCTACACTAGCATCCATGTGAGTAACCTGTCAAAGCTTCCCTTTATCATGGCCATCCTTTTTTTATGGGCACTGGTTTTCATAGGCAATGGCGCTGCAGCCTGTGTGTTGATGATAGTGTTTCCTGCACGAGCAAGGTCATGCTGGGGGCTGTAGATCAGAGGCAATGTCTTGCGTGCTTGATGCTGGAGGGTCCTCTTGTGCAAGAGTTCAAATCCCACCTATGGTGTAAAGAGTGGCTTAGATTGTCTTTATAAGTGAAAACCTCCAACTCTGTACCTTTGTTCAATACCTTATTTTTCCCTTTAAAAAACAGAGAAGCACTGGGAGTGTTTTTTTATTTTGCGAAGGTGTCCCAAAACTACAAATGTTGCTCCCTTTGACCCCTCCCCAGGTGGCTGGTTGGAAGTCAGGACCTAAGCTGCCGGCCCACACTGACTTCCGTATGAGAAGCCTACCAATGCTTCCATATATAATGACCATCCTCCTTTATGGGCAATACGACCCATGAGTAATGATGCTGAGGTCTGTGTGTTGCTGATAGTATCTCCTGCAGTACAGGAGCTGTTGTAGATGCTTTAGCTCAGACGCAAGGTTTTTGGCCTTGCCTATCACAGGTGTTTGCTAGGACAAGGATTCATATCCCTACTTTGGCAGCAAGGTGCCATTTAAGTCTTCTTCAAGAGTCAAAGTCTCTGGCATTGCGTTTTTATGTTTTATTTTGTGATATTTTTTTTACTTGGGGAAAACAGAAGAGCAATTTGAGCTGTTCTCTGTTGTTTCTTTTTTTTTTTTTTTTTGACAAATGTGGCTCGCCTCGTTCACGTGCATGAAATCGGGGCAAAGCGTTATTATCATTTATTAATTTAAAAGGTTTTTCTTTAAACGTGATGTTTCGTAGTGCAGAATGAGGTCTTAAGCCATACCCAAGCACCCTTCTGTGAGGAGGTGTGCTGTATGGGTAATAAAATAGGGTGAATAATGGTGTTTTCTTCAGTTTTTTTTATGTCAGTTGATGTCTCAAAACAAGAGAGGAATAATGTCTGTGCAGTTGGCTACACACGAAGGTCAAATCTGAGCCCTTTAATGTTTTAAAGAGGTAGACATGGGCAGTGTTAGGCCTTTGCTTTCCAAGTCCTGAATTATGCCTACTGTTGCAGGTGAAGGGAGGAGCAGGTGGCTGGTCTGGTCTGGTGTTGACTGGCCAGGCCTGGCCTGAGGCTGGGACTGGGGTTTTACCAGCTGGTCTGGTCTGGTCTGGTCTACCCAGGCCTGGCCTGAGGCTGGCACTGCCTGGCCTGGAGTTTTTGCTGTAGCTGTATGCAGCCCGGTCTGAGTCAGAAGCCTAGGTTGTGGCTGGTCTGGTCTGGTCTGGTGTGGCCAGGCCAGGCCAGGCCAGGGCTGGGCTGGGCTGGGCTGGGCTGGGCTGGGCTGGGCTGGGCTCCTTAACCCAATCTCAGTCAGTAGCCTGGGAAGCAAGCCCTCGAAGCCCCCGAACGCCCACGAACGCCCAAGTTCTGTATAGAGGCAGACTGCAGGCAATTAGGCTCCCTGCTAAATGAGAGTGGATTCACTATGTATGCCCTTGGAGTGGCAAAATCCTTAGCCTGAGACTGGTTGGCAGCTTAAGAATCCTGCCGAAGGACATATGGTTGATGCCATATCACAGAAGAAGCTGGGGACCATCTCAGACCGAATTAGGCATGAAGGGATATTATTTGCATAGTTCTACCCTTTTCACATTCCCATTATTATATTGCTGTTGCCTCTTAGCGTCACAAGAGGGCGGCAGCAGCATAAACATAATGACACAGAGAGGCTTCAGATCGTCTTGCTGGCATACCTCTTGTCCATGTTGGGTTTGCTTAGCCTATAGAGTGGAGGTCTGCTGTGACTAGCTGAGTGAGTAATGAGGAATGATGCACCTGTTTCTGCGGGGAAGGGGGGTATTGGGAAGGAAACAGCATGACAATAGGGTCAAAGCATAGGAGTTTGCTGATCAATTGGATTGAGTGTATCATCTGTTTCTTCGAATGGACATGTGAGAGAGGAACAGCTGCTTCACAGTATTCAGATGCAAGGGGAAGCAGAGAAGACGATTTCCACCAAAACAAAAAGACTTACACCATCGGGCTACTTGCAGGTTGAAAGATTTCCCTAGTTTGGTGGAGAAATGTGCAAAGTCTCAGACTATCAGTAGCACACACTTTCGGAATATCCTTGGAACAGAATTGTCAGGCTCTCCCTTGGAGGGTTGAGGCCCAGAAAACACCTGCAAAGCTTGCGCCAGTCATCTAGAATATAGAAAGAGGGTGGAGAGAAAAATACAGATGGAGCCAGGCTGGGCAAAAGATTGTCAGGGAGGGGCAACTAACTCTAGCAGAGACATTTATCCCTTATATTGCGGGACCAGGTGCCCCTTACGTATGTGCCTTTGACACCTGTTTTCACCACTTGATCCCCTCAACCCCCGTCTATTTGCCCCTTCAAATGTTCCCTCCTAGTGCCCCAAAGATTGCTGCCCTATCAACCTGTTTTCAACACTTTCAGTCACCACAGACACCCTTCCTCTCACCCTATATTTACACCCTCTCAGTAAATCAGATGCTTCTGCCTCTGTTCATTCCCCAGTGGCATGTTGGATGCCCAATTTTCAGTGTTCCAGGCAGTTACCACTCTGTGGACCACCTTTCTGCACACCCAGACTACGCTTCATCAATAGACACATCCATGATCCTCCTCACGGTAAGCCTGGCTTTTCCCTCTGTAGATCATATAGCCAATCTGTAGAGCAGAAATAACTTGGCCAACACTACAGATGCTGCCAGCCCATGCGCGGCTAACTTTTTGCACGCCATGATTACTCTCTATGTCCCCTCTATCCATTTGTCACAGGTACCCTCTCCCTGCCTCATTCGTCTAATCTGCCGACCCCTTTAACTTGCCAAATATTAGAGCTCCTGTGTGCTAAGATCAGCATCTCTGCTCATGCTCTTGCCCCTCTTTACCCTCTCTCTGTGAGTATCTCAACCCTGCTCAGTTCACCACTCCACCAAGTGTCACCGTAAGCAAGTCTTTTGCACATCATATAACCCGTTTCAGTACCACCACATCAGTTGCCTCTTGTGCTGAGTCTATAAAAAATGAGTGTGAACTGCCCCAGAAATTGCAAACACGTGCCAGATTTTTTCTAATCCGCATAGGGCCCTTTCAACAGTGTCAAATAAATCACTGTTTGGTGGGTTTACCCCAAAGGGGTGGCGGTTAGGCAATAAACCAACTAAGAGAAACCCTTCCTTCAGTACCTCATGTAACTGCTTTCATTTCAACCATGGCAGGAGACCTTTTTAGATGCCCAGCAGTGGGCAATAAAATCATGGGGTGCCCCGTCCCTCCACCCATCCCATCAATTTTTTCTTTATCCCCTCTTTCAATACCAGAACCGTAGTTGGACTGTGTGGTGGCCCCTTGTGTTGGGCAATAAGAAAAGGCAGGACCTTGTCCCCGGACACCACTCCCTTATCCCTATCCATTTTTGGGATGCCCCTGTGTGTGGAGTGACAATGAAAATCTAAGGGGTACCCCAAATTTAAACTCAATGCATCGTTCTGAGCCTTCTATGACCCCCCCGTGAAAACGCTCATCCACCCTCGCACCGTTAATATTGGTAACCCCAAATTTGAGTGGCCGCCCCCCCAAAAAAACAAAATGTGGGTGGGGGAGTGGGGTGGCAGTGAAAATATAGGCCATGAATACTATAACCTCAGTGTGACAGGGAAGCTAGTGGCTCATTGCCTGCAGAGAGTGCCGCTGCCAGGATTAGAACCCTGGTCGTCTAGTTGGAAGTCAGGAACTTACCCACTGGACCACACAGGCTTCCCTTTTGATACTCTGGCAAAACTTCCCTATAGCATGGCCCTGTTCTTTCATGGGCACCGAGACCCATATGCAGTGGCACTGAGGCCTGGATGACCCTGATAGTGTCTTCTCCACCGCACTAAACCTACCAGGAGCAGTAGCTCAGCGTTTAAGTCTTGAGGCTTTGGTGTCATGGGCACCTGTTGGTCAAGGATTCAAATCCCTCCTGTGGCACCAAGGTGCATTTAGCTTATCATGAAGAGGGAAAAAAATCTCCAGAGCCTTTTTTATTTACTGATATCATGTTTTATGTGAGAAAACAGAGGAGCATTTTGAGCCATTCCTTTGTTTTTCTACTAGTGTCACCTCAAAAGTAGAGCTTTTGCTCGTCTCCTTTTGGTGGCCTGGAAGTTAGTACCTTATCTACACTAGCTTCCGTGTAAGTAGCCTGTCAGAGCTTCCCTATATCATGGCCATCCTCTCTGATGGGCAATGGGTTCTAAAGGCGATGACGGTCAGGCGTGTATGTTGCTGATAGCGTCTCCTGCAGCAAGTGAAAGGTAGCTGTGGCCATAGCTCAGGGGCAAGGTCTTGAGCACTTTATGTGGCTGGTATTTCTTGTGCAGGGGTTCAAGTCCCACCTATGGTGTCTAGCATTGTTTAGGACATCATTAAGAGTCAAAACCTCTAGCATTGTATTTTTGGTACACTAAGATTTTTTTTAACCTGAGAAAACAGAGGAGCAATTTAAGATGTTCCTTTTTTATTTCTTTTATTTTTGCACTAGTGTCACCACAAAAGTAGCACTGTTCTTTCTGGTGATCCCTTCCTTTTCAGTGTCTTGGAAGTCAGGACCTTACCTACACTAGCTACCATGTGAACAGGCTGTCAAAGCTTCCTTGGATCATGACCATCCTCTTTTATGGGCAATGGTTTATATAGGTGATGATGCTCAAGCATGTATGTTGCTGATAGTGTCTCCTGCACCAAAACAAAAACATGCAGAGCTGTAGCGCAGTGGCAAAGTCTTGATAATTTAGTGGCCCTGCTACCTCTTGTGCAAGGGTTCAAGTCCTGCCCATGGTATCAAGGGCTCTTTAGGTCATGATTAATGTTTTAAACTCTAGGGTTGTACTTTTGTACACTAAGATTTGTTCAACTGAGAAAAAAGAGAAGAAATGTAAACCATTCCATTTATTTCTTTCTGCACCAGTGTCACCACAAATGTAGAATTTTTTCTTCTGGCGATCCTCTTGTTTCCAGTGTCTTGGAAGTCAGGACCTTACCTACACTAGCATCCATGTGAGTAACCTGTCAAAGCTTCCCTTTATCATGGCCATCCTTTTTTTATGGGCACTGGTTTTCATAGGCAATGGCGCTGCAGCCTGTGTGTTGATGATAGTGTTTCCTGCACGAGCAAGGTCATGCTGGGGGCTGTAGATCAGAGGCAATGTCTTGCGTGCTTGATGCTGGAGGGTCCTCTTGTGCAAGAGTTCAAATCCCACCTATGGTGTAAAGAGTGGCTTAGATTGTCTTTATAAGTGAAAACCTCCAACTCTGTACCTTTGTTCAATACCTTATTTTTCCCTTTAAAAAACAGAGAAGCACTGGGAGTGTTTTTTTATTTTGCGAAGGTGTCCCAAAACTACAAATGTTGCTCCCTTTGACCCCTCCCCAGGTGGCTGGTTGGAAGTCAGGACCTAAGCTGCCGGCCCACACTGACTTCCGTATGAGAAGCCTACCAATGCTTCCATATATAATGACCATCCTCCTTTATGGGCAATACGACCCATGAGTAATGATGCTGAGGTCTGTGTGTTGCTGATAGTATCTCCTGCAGTACAGGAGCTGTTGTAGATGCTTTAGCTCAGACGCAAGGTTTTTGGCCTTGCCTATCACAGGTGTTTGCTAGGACAAGGATTCATATCCCTACTTTGGCAGCAAGGTGCCATTTAAGTCTTCTTCAAGAGTCAAAGTCTCTGGCATTGCGTTTTTATGTTTTATTTTGTGATATTTTTTTTACTTGGGGAAAACAGAAGAGCAATTTGAGCTGTTCTCTGTTGTTTCTTTTTTTTTTTTTTTTTGACAAATGTGGCTCGCCTCGTTCACGTGCATGAAATCGGGGCAAAGCGTTATTATCATTTATTAATTTAAAAGGTTTTTCTTTAAACGTGATGTTTCGTAGTGCAGAATGAGGTCTTAAGCCATACCCAATCACCCTTCTGTGAGGAGGTGTGCTGTATGGGTAATAAAATAGGGTGAATAATGGTGTTTTCTTCAGTTTTTTTTATGTCAGTTGATGTCTCAAAACAAGAGAGGAATAATGTCTGTGCAGTTGGCTACACACGAAGGTCAAATCTGAGCCCTTTAATGTTTTAAAGAGGTAGACATGGGCAGTGTTAGGCCTTTGCTTTCCAAGTCCTGAATTATGCCTACTGTTGCAGGTGAAGGGAGGAGCAGGTGGCTGGTCTGGTCTGGTGTTGACTGGCCAGGCCTGGCCTGAGGCTGGGACTGGGGTTTTACCAGCTGGTCTGGTCTGGTCTGGTCTACCCAGGCCTGGCCTGAGGCTGGCACTGCCTGGCCTGGAGTTTTTGCTGTAGCTGTATGCAGCCCGGTCTGAGTCAGAAGCCTAGGTTGTGGCTGGTCTGGTCTGGTCTGGTGTGGCCAGGCCAGGCCAGGCCAGGGCTGGGCTGGGCTGGGCTGGGCTGGGCTGGGCTGGGCTGGGCTGGGCTCCTTAACCCAATCTCAGTCAGTAGCCTGGGAAGCAAGCCCTCGAAGCCCCCGAACGCCCACGAACGCCCAAGTTCTGTATAGAGGCAGACTGCAGGCAATTAGGCTCCCTGCTAAATGAGAGTGGATTCACTATGTATGCCCTTGGAGTGGCAAAATCCTTAGCCTGAGACTGGTTGGCAGCTTAAGAATCCTGCCGAAGGACATATGGTTGATGCCATATCACAGAAGAAGCTGGGGACCATCTCAGACCGAATTAGGCATGAAGGGATATTATTTGCATAGTTCTACCCTTTTCACATTCCCATTATTATATTGCTGTTGCCTCTTAGCGTCACAAGAGGGCGGCAGCAGCATAAACATAATGACACAGAGAGGCTTCAGATCTTCTTGCTGGCATACCTCTTGTCCATGTTGGGTTTGCTTAGCCTATAGAGTGGAGGTCTGCTGTGACTAGCTGAGTGAGTAATGAGGAATGATGCACCTGTTTCTGCGGGGAAGGGGGGTATTGGGAAGGAAACAGCATGACAATAGGGTCAAAGCATAGGAGTTTGCTGATCAATTGGATTGAGTGTATCATCTGTTTCTTCGAATGGACATGTGAGAGAGGAACAGCTGCTTCACAGTATTCAGATGCAAGGGGAAGCAGAGAAGACGATTTCCACCAAAACAAAAAGACTTACACCATCGGGCTACTTGCAGGTTGAAAGATTTCCCTAGTTTGGTGGAGAAATGTGCAAAGTCTCAGACTATCAGTAGCACACACTTTCGGAATATCCTTGGAACAGAATTGTCAGGCTCTCCCTTGGAGGGTTGAGGCCCAGAAAACACCTGCAAAGCTTGCGCCAGTCATCTAGAATATAGTAAGAGGGTGGAGAGAAAAATACAGATGGAGCCAGGCTGGGCAAAAGATTGTCAGGGAGGGGCAACTAACTCTAGCAGAGACATTTATCCCTTATATTGCGGGACCAGGTGCCCCTTACGTATGTGCCTTTGACACCTGTTTTCACCACTTGATCCCCTCAACCCCCGTCTATTTGCCCCTTCAAATGTTCCCTCCTAGTGCCCCAAAGATTGCTGCCCTATCAACCTGTTTTCAACACTTTCAGTCACCACAGACACCCTTCCTCTCACCCTATATTTACACCCTCTCAGTAAATCAGATGCTTCTGCCTCTGTTCATTCCCCAGTGGCATGTTGGATGCCCAATTTTCAGTGTTCCAGGCAGTTACCACTCTGTGGACCACCTTTCTGCACACCCAGACTACGCTTCATCAATAGACACATCCATGATCCTCCTCACGGTAAGCCTGGCTTTTCCCTCTGTAGATCATATAGCCAATCTGTAGAGCAGAAATAACTTGGCCAACACTACAGATGCTGCCAGCCCATGCGCGGCTAACTTTTTGCACGCCATGATTACTCTCTATGTCCCCTCTATCCATTTGTCACAGGTACCCTCTCCCTGCCTCATTCGTCTAATCTGCCGACCCCTTTAACTTGCCAAATATTAGAGCTCCTGTGTGCTAAGATCAGCATCTCTGCTCATGCTCTTGCCCCTCTTTACCCTCTCTCTGTGAGTATCTCAACCCTGCTCAGTTCACCACTCCACCAAGTGTCACCGTAAGCAAGTCTTTTGCACATCATATAACCCGTTTCAGTACCACCACATCAGTTGCCTCTTGTGCTGAGTCTATAAAAAATGAGTGTGAACTGCCCCAGAAATTGCAAACACGTGCCAGATTTTTTCTAATCCGCATAGGGCCCTTTCAACAGTGTCAAATAAATCACTGTTTGGTGGGTTTACCCCAAAGGGGTGGCGGTTAGGCAATAAACCAACTAAGAGAAACCCTTCCTTCAGTACCTCATGTAACTGCTTTCATTTCAACCATGGCAGGAGACCTTTTTAGATGCCCAGCAGTGGGCAATAAAATCATGGGGTGCCCCGTCCCTCCACCCATCCCATCAATTTTTTCTTTATCCCCTCTTTCAATACCAGAACCGTAGTTGGACTGTGTGGTGGCCCCTTGTGTTGGGCAATAAGAAAAGGCAGGACCTTGTCCCCGGACACCACTCCCTTATCCCTATCCATTTTTGGGATGCCCCTGTGTGTGGAGTGACAATGAAAATCTAAGGGGTACCCCAAATTTAAACTCAATGCATCGTTCTGAGCCTTCTATGACCCCCCCGTGAAAACGCTCATCCACCCTCGCACCGTTAATATTGGTAACCCCAAATTTGAGTGGCCGCCCCCCCAAAAAAACAAAATGTGGGTGGGGGAGTGGGGTGGCAGTGAAAATATAGGCCATGAATACTATACCCTCAGTGTGACAGGGAAGCTAGTGGCTCATTGCCTGCAGAGAGTGCCGCTGCCAGGATTAGAACCCTGGTCGTCTAGTTGGAAGTCAGGAACTTACCCACTGGACCACACAGGCTTCCCTTTTGATACTCTGGCAAAACTTCCCTATAGCATGGCCCTGTTCTTTCATGGGCACCGAGACCCATATGCAGTGGCACTGAGGCCTGGATGACCCTGATAGTGTCTTCTCCACCGCACTAAACCTACCAGGAGCAGTAGCTCAGCGTTTAAGTCTTGAGGCTTTGGTGTCATGGGCACCTGTTGGTCAAGGATTCAAATCCCTCCTGTGGCACCAAGGTGCATTTAGCTTATCATGAAGAGGGAAAAAAATCTCCAGAGCCTTTTTTATTTACTGATATCATGTTTTATGTGAGAAAACAGAGGAGCATTTTGAGCCATTCCTTTGTTTTTCTACTAGTGTCACCTCAAAAGTAGAGCTTTTGCTCGTCTCCTTTTGGTGGCCTGGAAGTTAGTACCTTATCTACACTAGCTTCCGTGTAAGTAGCCTGTCAGAGCTTCCCTATATCATGGCCATCCTCTCTGATGGGCAATGGGTTCTAAAGGCGATGACGGTCAGGCGTGTATGTTGCTGATAGCGTCTCCTGCAGCAAGTGAAAGGTAGCTGTGGCCATAGCTCAGGGGCAAGGTCTTGAGCACTTTATGTGGCTGGTATTTCTTGTGCAGGGGTTCAAGTCCCACCTATGGTGTCTAGCATTGTTTAGGACATCATTAAGAGTCAAAACCTCTAGCATTGTATTTTTGGTACACTAAGATTTTTTTTAACCTGAGAAAACAGAGGAGCAATTTAAGATGTTCCTTTTTTATTTCTTTTATTTTTGCACTAGTGTCACCACAAAAGTAGCACTGTTCTTTCTGGTGATCCCTTCCTTTTCAGTGTCTTGGAAGTCAGGACCTTACCTACACTAGCTACCATGTGAACAGGCTGTCAAAGCTTCCTTGGATCATGACCATCCTCTTTTATGGGCAATGGTTTATATAGGTGATGATGCTCAAGCATGTATGTTGCTGATAGTGTCTCCTGCACCAAAACAAAAACATGCAGAGCTGTAGCGCAGTGGCAAAGTCTTGATAATTTAGTGGCCCTGCTACCTCTTGTGCAAGGGTTCAAGTCCTGCCCATGGTATCAAGGGCTCTTTAGGTCATGATTAATGTTTTAAACTCTAGGGTTGTACTTTTGTACACTAAGATTTGTTCAACTGAGAAAAAAGAGAAGAAATGTAAACCATTCCATTTATTTCTTTCTGCACCAGTGTCACCACAAATGTAGAATTTTTTCTTCTGGCGATCCTCTTGTTTCCAGTGTCTTGGAAGTCAGGACCTTACCTACACTAGCATCCATGTGAGTAACCTGTCAAAGCTTCCCTTTATCATGGCCATCCTTTTTTTATGGGCACTGGTTTTCATAGGCAATGGCGCTGCAGCCTGTGTGTTGATGATAGTGTTTCCTGCACGAGCAAGGTCATGCTGGGGGCTGTAGATCAGAGGCAATGTCTTGCGTGCTTGATGCTGGAGGGTCCTCTTGTGCAAGAGTTCAAATCCCGCCTATGGTGTAAAGAGTGGCTTAGATTGTCTTTATAAGTGAAAACCTCCAACTCTGTACCTTTGTTCAATACCTTATTTTTCCCTTTAAAAAACAGAGAAGCACTGGGAGTGTTTTTTTATTTTGCGAAGGTGTCCCAAAACTACAAATGTTGCTCCCTTTGACCCCTCCCCAGGTGGCTGGTTGGAAGTCAGGACCTAAGCTGCCGGCCCACACTGACTTCCGTATGAGAAGCCTACCAATGCTTCCATATATAATGACCATCCTCCTTTATGGGCAATACGACCCATGAGTAATGATGCTGAGGTCTGTGTGTTGCTGATAGTATCTCCTGCAGTACAGGAGCTGTTGTAGATGCTTTAGCTCAGACGCAAGGTTTTTGGCCTTGCCTATCACAGGTGTTTGCTAGGACAAGGATTCATATCCCTACTTTGGCAGCAAGGTGCCATTTAAGTCTTCTTCAAGAGTCAAAGTCTCTGGCATTGCGTTTTTATGTTTTATTTTGTGATATTTTTTTTACTTGGGGAAAACAGAAGAGCAATTTGAGCTGTTCTCTGTTGTTTCTTTTTTTTTTTTTTTTTTGACAAATGTGGCTCGCCTCGTTCACGTGCATGAAATCGGGGCAAAGCGTTATTATCATTTATTAATTCAAAAGGTTTTTCTTTAAACGTGATGTTTCGTAGTGCAGAATGAGGTCTTAAGCCATACCCAAGCACCCTTCTGTGAGGAGGTGTGCTGTATGGGTAATAAAATAGGGTGAATAATGGTGTTTTCTTCAGTTTTTTTTATGTCAGTTGATGTCTCAAAACAAGAGAGGAATAATGTCTGTGCAGTTGGCTACACACGAAGGTCAAATCTGAGCCCTTTAATGTTTTAAAGAGGTAGACATGGGCAGTGTTAGGCCTTTGCTTTCCAAGTCCTGAATTATGCCTACTGTTGCAGGTGAAGGGAGGAGCAGGTGGCTGGTCTGGTCTGGTGTTGACTGGCCAGGCCTGGCCTGAGGCTGGGACTGGGGTTTTACCAGCTGGTCTGGTCTGGTCTGGTCTACCCAGGCCTGGCCTGAGGCTGGCACTGCCTGGCCTGGAGTTTTTGCTGTAGCTGTATGCAGCCCGGTCTGAGTCAGAAGCCTAGGTTGTGGCTGGTCTGGTCTGGTCTGGTGTGGCCAGGCCAGGCCAGGCCAGGGCTGGGCTGGGCTGGGCTGGGCTGGGCTTGGCTGGGCTGGGCTCCTTAACCCAATCTCAGTCAGTAGCCTGGGAAGCAAGCCCTCGAAGCCCCCGAACGCCCACGAACGCCCAAGTTCTGTATAGAGGCAGACTGCAGGCAATTAGGCTCCCTGCTAAATGAGAGTGGATTCACTATGTATGCCCTTGGAGTGGCAAAATCCTTAGCCTGAGACTGGTTGGCAGCTTTAGAATCCTGCCGAAGGACATATGGTTGATGCCATATCACAGAAGAAGCTGGGGACCATCTCAGACCGAATTAGGCATGAAGGGATATTATTTGCATAGTTCTACCCTTTTCACATTCCCATTATTATATTGCTGTTGCCTCTTAGCGTCACAAGAGGGCGGCAGCAGCATAAACATAATGACACAGAGAGGCTTCAGATCTTCTTGCTGGCATACCTCTTGTCCATGTTGGGTTTGCTTAGCCTATAGAGTGGAGGTCTGCTGTGACTAGCTGAGTGAGTAATGAGGAATGATGCACCTGTTTCTGCGGGGAAGGGGGGTATTGGGAAGGAAACAGCATGACAATAGGGTCAAAGCATAGGAGTTTGCTGATCAATTGGATTGAGTGTATCATCTGTTTCTTCGAATGGACATGTGAGAGAGGAACAGCTGCTTCACAGTATTCAGATGCAAGGGGAAGCAGAGAAGACGATTTCCACCAAAACAAAAAGACTTACACCATCGGGCTACTTGCAGGTTGAAAGATTTCCCTAGTTTGGTGGAGAAATGTGCAAAGTCTCAGACTATCAGTAGCACACACTTTCGGAATATCCTTGGAACAGAATTGTCAGGCTCTCCCTTGGAGGGTTGAGGCCCAGAAAACACCTGCAAAGCTTGCGCCAGTCATCTAGAATATAGTAAGAGGGTGGAGAGAAAAATACAGATGGAGCCAGGCTGGGCAAAAGATTGTCAGGGAGGGGCAACTAACTCTAGCAGAGACATTTATCCCTTATATTGCGGGACCAGGTGCCCCTTACGTATGTGCCTTTGACACCTGTTTTCACCACTTGATCCCCTCAACCCCCGTCTATTTGCCCCTTCAAATGTTCCCTCCTAGTGCCCCAAAGATTGCTGCCCTATCAACCTGTTTTCAACACTTTCAGTCACCACAGACACCCTTCCTCTCACCCTATATTTACACCCTCTCAGTAAATCAGATGCTTCTGCCTCTGTTCATTCCCCAGTGGCATGTTGGATGCCCAATTTTCAGTGTTCCAGGCAGTTACCACTCTGTGGACCACCTTTCTGCACACCCAGACTACGCTTCATCAATAGACACATCCATGATCCTCCTCACGGTAAGCCTGGCTTTTCCCTCTGTAGATCATATAGCCAATCTGTAGAGCAGAAATAACTTGGCCAACACTACAGATGCTGCCAGCCCATGCGCGGCTAACTTTTTGCACGCCATGATTACTCTCTATGTCCCCTCTATCCATTTGTCACAGGTACCCTCTCCCTGCCTCATTCGTCTAATCTGCCGACCCCTTTAACTTGCCAAATATTAGAGCTCCTGTGTGCTAAGATCAGCATCTCTGCTCATGCTCTTGCCCCTCTTTACCCTCTCTCTGTGAGTATCTCAACCCTGCTCAGTTCACCACTCCACCAAGTGTCACCGTAAGCAAGTCTTTTGCACATCATATAACCCGTTTCAGTACCACCACATCAGTTGCCTCTTGTGCTGAGTCTATAAAAAATGAGTGTGAACTGCCCCAGAAATTGCAAACACGTGCCAGATTTTTTCTAATCCGCATAGGGCCCTTTCAACAGTGTCAAATAAATCACTGTTTGGTGGGTTTACCCCAAAGGGGTGGCGGTTAGGCAATAAACCAACTAAGAGAAACCCTTCCTTCAGTACCTCATGTAACTGCTTTCATTTCAACCATGGCAGGAGACCTTTTTAGATGCCCAGCAGTGGGCAATAAAATCATGGGGTGCCCCGTCCCTCCACCCATCCCATCAATTTTTTCTTTATCCCCTCTTTCAATACCAGAACCGTAGTTGGACTGTGTGGTGGCCCCTTGTGTTGGGCAATAAGAAAAGGCAGGACCTTGTCCCCGGACACCACTCCCTTATCCCTATCCATTTTTGGGATGCCCCTGTGTGTGGAGTGACAATGAAAATCTAAGGGGTACCCCAAATTTAAACTCAATGCATCGTTCTGAGCCTTCTATGACCCCCCCGTGAAAACGCTCATCCACCCTCGCACCGTTAATATTGGTAACCCCAAATTTGAGTGGCCGCCCCCCCAAAAAAACAAAATGTGGGTGGGGGAGTGGGGTGGCAGTGAAAATATAGGCCATGAATACTATACCCTCAGTGTGACAGTGAAGCTAGTTGCTCATTGCCTGCAGAGAGTGCCGCTGCCAGGATTAGAACCCTGGTCGTCTAGTTGGAAGTCAGGAACTTACCCACTGGACCACACAGGCTTCCCTTTTGATACTCTGGCAAAACTTCCCTATAGCATGGCCCTGTTCTTTCATGGGCACCGAGACCCATATGCAGTGGCACTGAGGCCTGGATGACCCTGATAGTGTCTTCTCCACCGCACTAAACCTACCAGGAGCAGTAGCTCAGCGTTTAAGTCTTGAGGCTTTGGTGTCATGGGCACCTGTTGGTCAAGGATTCAAATCCCTCCTGTGGCACCAAGGTGCATTTAGCTTATCATGAAGAGGGAAAAAAATCTCCAGAGCCTTTTTTATTTACTGATATCATGTTTTATGTGAGAAAACAGAGGAGCATTTTGAGCCATTCCTTTGTTTTTCTACTAGTGTCACCTCAAAAGTAGAGCTTTTGCTCGTCTCCTTTTGGTGGCCTGGAAGTTAGTACCTTATCTACACTAGCTTCCGTGTAAGTAGCCTGTCAGAGCTTCCCTATATCATGGCCATCCTCTCTGATGGGCAATGGGTTCTAAAGGCGATGACGGTCAGGCGTGTATGTTGCTGATAGCGTCTCCTGCAGCAAGTGAAAGGTAGCTGTGGCCATAGCTCAGGGGCAAGGTCTTGAGCACTTTATGTGGCTGGTATTTCTTGTGCAGGGGTTCAAGTCCCACCTATGGTGTCTAGCATTGTTTAGGACATCATTAAGAGTCAAAACCTCTAGCATTGTATTTTTGGTACACTAAGATTTTTTTTAACCTGAGAAAACAGAGGAGCAATTTAAGATGTTCCTTTTTTATTTCTTTTATTTTTGCACTAGTGTCACCACAAAAGTAGCACTGTTCTTTCTGGTGATCCCTTCCTTTTCAGTGTCTTGGAAGTCAGGACCTTACCTACACTAGCTACCATGTGAACAGGCTGTCAAAGCTTCCTTGGATCATGACCATCCTCTTTTATGGGCAATGGTTTATATAGGTGATGATGCTCAAGCATGTATGTTGCTGATAGTGTCTCCTGCACCAAAACAAAAACATGCAGAGCTGTAGCGCAGTGGCAAAGTCTTGATAATTTAGTGGCCCTGCTACCTCTTGTGCAAGGGTTCAAGTCCTGCCCATGGTATCAAGGGCTCTTTAGGTCATGATTAATGTTTTAAACTCTAGGGTTGTACTTTTGTACACTAAGATTTGTTCAACTGAGAAAAAAGAGAAGAAATGTAAACCATTCCATTTATTTCTTTCTGCACCAGTGTCACCACAAATGTAGAATTTTTTCTTCTGGCGATCCTCTTGTTTCCAGTGTCTTGGAAGTCAGGACCTTACCTACACTAGCATCCATGTGAGTAACCTGTCAAAGCTTCCCTTTATCATGGCCATCCTTTTTTTATGGGCACTGGTTTTCATAGGCAATGGCGCTGCAGCCTGTGTGTTGATGATAGTGTTTCCTGCACGAGCAAGGTCATGCTGGGGGCTGTAGATCAGAGGCAATGTCTTGCGTGCTTGATGCTGGAGGGTCCTCTTGTGCAAGAGTTCAAATCCCGCCTATGGTGTAAAGAGTGGCTTAGATTGTCTTTATAAGTGAAAACCTCCAACTCTGTACCTTTGTTCAATACCTTATTTTTCCCTTTAAAAAACAGAGAAGCACTGGGAGTGTTTTTTTATTTTGCGAAGGTGTCCCAAAACTACAAATGTTGCTCCCTTTGACCCCTCCCCAGGTGGCTGGTTGGAAGTCAGGACCTAAGCTGCCGGCCCACACTGACTTCCGTATGAGAAGCCTACCAATGCTTCCATATATAATGACCATCCTCCTTTATGGGCAATACGACCCATGAGTAATGATGCTGAGGTCTGTGTGTTGCTGATAGTATCTCCTGCAGTACAGGAGCTGTTGTAGATGCTTTAGCTCAGACGCAAGGTTTTTGGCCTTGCCTATCACAGGTGTTTGCTAGGACAAGGATTCATATCCCTACTTTGGCAGCAAGGTGCCATTTAAGTCTTCTTCAAGAGTCAAAGTCTCTGGCATTGCGTTTTTATGTTTTATTTTGTGATATTTTTTTTACTTGGGGAAAACAGAAGAGCAATTTGAGCTGTTCTCTGTTGTTTCTTTTTTTTTTTTTTTTTTGACAAATGTGGCTCGCCTCGTTCACGTGCATGAAATCGGGGCAAAGCGTTATTATCATTTATTAATTCAAAAGGTTTTTCTTTAAACGTGATGTTTCGTAGTGCAGAATGAGGTCTTAAGCCATACCCAAGCACCCTTCTGTGAGGAGGTGTGCTGTATGGGTAATAAAATAGGGTGAATAATGGTGTTTTCTTCAGTTTTTTTTATGTCAGTTGATGTCTCAAAACAAGAGAGGAATAATGTCTGTGCAGTTGGCTACACACGAAGGTCAAATCTGAGCCCTTTAATGTTTTAAAGAGGTAGACATGGGCAGTGTTAGGCCTTTGCTTTCCAAGTCCTGAATTATGCCTACTGTTGCAGGTGAAGGGAGGAGCAGGTGGCTGGTCTGGTCTGGTGTTGACTGGCCAGGCCTGGCCTGAGGCTGGGACTGGGGTTTTACCAGCTGGTCTGGTCTGGTCTGGTCTACCCAGGCCTGGCCTGAGGCTGGCACTGCCTGGCCTGGAGTTTTTGCTGTAGCTGTATGCAGCCCGGTCTGAGTCAGAAGCCTAGGTTGTGGCTGGTCTGGTCTGGTCTGGTGTGGCCAGGCCAGGCCAGGCCAGGGCTGGGCTGGGCTGGGCTGGGCTGGGCTTGGCTGGGCTGGGCTCCTTAACCCAATCTCAGTCAGTAGCCTGGGAAGCAAGCCCTCGAAGCCCCCGAACGCCCACGAACGCCCAAGTTCTGTATAGAGGCAGACTGCAGGCAATTAGGCTCCCTGCTAAATGAGAGTGGATTCACTATGTATGCCCTTGGAGTGGCAAAATCCTTAGCCTGAGACTGGTTGGCAGCTTTAGAATCCTGCCGAAGGACATATGGTTGATGCCATATCACAGAAGAAGCTGGGGACCATCTCAGACCGAATTAGGCATGAAGGGATATTATTTGCATAGTTCTACCCTTTTCACATTCCCATTATTATATTGCTGTTGCCTCTTAGCGTCACAAGAGGGCGGCAGCAGCATAAACATAATGACACAGAGAGGCTTCAGATCTTCTTGCTGGCATACCTCTTGTCCATGTTGGGTTTGCTTAGCCTATAGAGTGGAGGTCTGCTGTGACTAGCTGAGTGAGTAATGAGGAATGATGCACCTGTTTCTGCGGGGAAGGGGGGTATTGGGAAGGAAACAGCATGACAATAGGGTCAAAGCATAGGAGTTTGCTGATCAATTGGATTGAGTGTATCATCTGTTTCTTCGAATGGACATGTGAGAGAGGAACAGCTGCTTCACAGTATTCAGATGCAAGGGGAAGCAGAGAAGACGATTTCCACCAAAACAAAAAGACTTACACCATCGGGCTACTTGCAGGTTGAAAGATTTCCCTAGTTTGGTGGAGAAATGTGCAAAGTCTCAGACTATCAGTAGCACACACTTTCGGAATATCCTTGGAACAGAATTGTCAGGCTCTCCCTTGGAGGGTTGAGGCCCAGAAAACACCTGCAAAGCTTGCGCCAGTCATCTAGAATATAGTAAGAGGGTGGAGAGAAAAATACAGATGGAGCCAGGCTGGGCAAAAGATTGTCAGGGAGGGGCAACTAACTCTAGCAGAGACATTTATCCCTTATATTGCGGGACCAGGTGCCCCTTACGTATGTGCCTTTGACACCTGTTTTCACCACTTGATCCCCTCAACCCCCGTCTATTTGCCCCTTCAAATGTTCCCTCCTAGTGCCCCAAAGATTGCTGCCCTATCAACCTGTTTTCAACACTTTCAGTCACCACAGACACCCTTCCTCTCACCCTATATTTACACCCTCTCAGTAAATCAGATGCTTCTGCCTCTGTTCATTCCCCAGTGGCATGTTGGATGCCCAATTTTCAGTGTTCCAGGCAGTTACCACTCTGTGGACCACCTTTCTGCACACCCAGACTACGCTTCATCAATAGACACATCCATGATCCTCCTCACGGTAAGCCTGGCTTTTCCCTCTGTAGATCATATAGCCAATCTGTAGAGCAGAAATAACTTGGCCAACACTACAGATGCTGCCAGCCCATGCGCGGCTAACTTTTTGCACGCCATGATTACTCTCTATGTCCCCTCTATCCATTTGTCACAGGTACCCTCTCCCTGCCTCATTCGTCTAATCTGCCGACCCCTTTAACTTGCCAAATATTAGAGCTCCTGTGTGCTAAGATCAGCATCTCTGCTCATGCTCTTGCCCCTCTTTACCCTCTCTCTGTGAGTATCTCAACCCTGCTCAGTTCACCACTCCACCAAGTGTCACCGTAAGCAAGTCTTTTGCACATCATATAACCCGTTTCAGTACCACCACATCAGTTGCCTCTTGTGCTGAGTCTATAAAAAATGAGTGTGAACTGCCCCAGAAATTGCAAACACGTGCCAGATTTTTTCTAATCCGCATAGGGCCCTTTCAACAGTGTCAAATAAATCACTGTTTGGTGGGTTTACCCCAAAGGGGTGGCGGTTAGGCAATAAACCAACTAAGAGAAACCCTTCCTTCAGTACCTCATGTAACTGCTTTCATTTCAACCATGGCAGGAGACCTTTTTAGATGCCCAGCAGTGGGCAATAAAATCATGGGGTGCCCCGTCCCTCCACCCATCCCATCAATTTTTTCTTTATCCCCTCTTTCAATACCAGAACCGTAGTTGGACTGTGTGGTGGCCCCTTGTGTTGGGCAATAAGAAAAGGCAGGACCTTGTCCCCGGACACCACTCCCTTATCCCTATCCATTTTTGGGATGCCCCTGTGTGTGGAGTGACAATGAAAATCTAAGGGGTACCCCAAATTTAAACTCAATGCATCGTTCTGAGCCTTCTATGACCCCCCCGTGAAAACGCTCATCCACCCTCGCACCGTTAATATTGGTAACCCCAAATTTGAGTGGCCGCCCCCCCAAAAAAACAAAATGTGGGTGGGGGAGTGGGGTGGCAGTGAAAATATAGGCCATGAATACTATACCCTCAGTGTGACAGTGAAGCTAGTTGCTCATTGCCTGCAGAGAGTGCCGCTGCCAGGATTAGAACCCTGGTCGTCTAGTTGGAAGTCAGGAACTTACCCACTGGACCACACAGGCTTCCCTTTTGATACTCTGGCAAAACTTCCCTATAGCATGGCCCTGTTCTTTCATGGGCACCGAGACCCATATGCAGTGGCACTGAGGCCTGGATGACCCTGATAGTGTCTTCTCCACCGCACTAAACCTACCAGGAGCAGTAGCTCAGCGTTTAAGTCTTGAGGCTTTGGTGTCATGGGCACCTGTTGGTCAAGGATTCAAATCCCTCCTGTGGCACCAAGGTGCATTTAGCTTATCATGAAGAGGGAAAAAAATCTCCAGAGCCTTTTTTATTTACTGATATCATGTTTTATGTGAGAAAACAGAGGAGCATTTTGAGCCATTCCTTTGTTTTTCTACTAGTGTCACCTCAAAAGTAGAGCTTTTGCTCGTCTCCTTTTGGTGGCCTGGAAGTTAGTACCTTATCTACACTAGCTTCCGTGTAAGTAGCCTGTCAGAGCTTCCCTATATCATGGCCATCCTCTCTGATGGGCAATGGGTTCTAAAGGCGATGACGGTCAGGCGTGTATGTTGCTGATAGCGTCTCCTGCAGCAAGTGAAAGGTAGCTGTGGCCATAGCTCAGGGGCAAGGTCTTGAGCACTTTATGTGGCTGGTATTTCTTGTGCAGGGGTTCAAGTCCCACCTATGGTGTCTAGCATTGTTTAGGACATCATTAAGAGTCAAAACCTCTAGCATTGTATTTTTGGTACACTAAGATTTTTTTTAACCTGAGAAAACAGAGGAGCAATTTAAGATGTTCCTTTTTTATTTCTTTTATTTTTGCACTAGTGTCACCACAAAAGTAGCACTGTTCTTTCTGGTGATCCCTTCCTTTTCAGTGTCTTGGAAGTCAGGACCTTACCTACACTAGCTACCATGTGAACAGGCTGTCAAAGCTTCCTTGGATCATGACCATCCTCTTTTATGGGCAATGGTTTATATAGGTGATGATGCTCAAGCATGTATGTTGCTGATAGTGTCTCCTGCACCAAAACAAAAACATGCAGAGCTGTAGCGCAGTGGCAAAGTCTTGATAATTTAGTGGCCCTGCTACCTCTTGTGCAAGGGTTCAAGTCCTGCCCATGGTATCAAGGGCTCTTTAGGTCATGATTAATGTTTTAAACTCTAGGGTTGTACTTTTGTACACTAAGATTTGTTCAACTGAGAAAAAAGAGAAGAAATGTAAACCATTCCATTTATTTCTTTCTGCACCAGTGTCACCACAAATGTAGAATTTTTTCTTCTGGCGATCCTCTTGTTTCCAGTGTCTTGGAAGTCAGGACCTTACCTACACTAGCATCCATGTGAGTAACCTGTCAAAGCTTCCCTTTATCATGGCCATCCTTTTTTTATGGGCACTGGTTTTCATAGGCAATGGCGCTGCAGCCTGTGTGTTGATGATAGTGTTTCCTGCACGAGCAAGGTCATGCTGGGGGCTGTAGATCAGAGGCAATGTCTTGCGTGCTTGATGCTGGAGGGTCCTCTTGTGCAAGAGTTCAAATCCCGCCTATGGTGTAAAGAGTGGCTTAGATTGTCTTTATAAGTGAAAACCTCCAACTCTGTACCTTTGTTCAATACCTTATTTTTCCCTTTAAAAAACAGAGAAGCACTGGGAGTGTTTTTTTATTTTGCGAAGGTGTCCCAAAACTACAAATGTTGCTCCCTTTGACCCCTCCCCAGGTGGCTGGTTGGAAGTCAGGACCTAAGCTGCCGGCCCACACTGACTTCCGTATGAGAAGCCTACCAATGCTTCCATATATAATGACCATCCTCCTTTATGGGCAATACGACCCATGAGTAATGATGCTGAGGTCTGTGTGTTGCTGATAGTATCTCCTGCAGTACAGGAGCTGTTGTAGATGCTTTAGCTCAGACGCAAGGTTTTTGGCCTTGCCTATCACAGGTGTTTGCTAGGACAAGGATTCATATCCCTACTTTGGCAGCAAGGTGCCATTTAAGTCTTCTTCAAGAGTCAAAGTCTCTGGCATTGCGTTTTTATGTTTTATTTTGTGATATTTTTTTTACTTGGGGAAAACAGAAGAGCAATTTGAGCTGTTCTCTGTTGTTTCTTTTTTTTT
Organism: Pleurodeles waltl; assembly: GCF_031143425.1. Lineage (NCBI taxonomy): Eukaryota > Metazoa > Chordata > Amphibia > Caudata > Salamandridae > Pleurodeles > Pleurodeles waltl. Next base: position 75,977 of record NW_027149975.1, on the reverse strand, counting down.
TTTTTTTTTGACAAATGTGGCTCGCCTCGTTCACGTGCATGAAATCGGGGCAAAGCGTTATTATCATTTATTAATTCAAAAGGTTTTTCTTTAAACGTGATGTTTCGTAGTGCAGAATGAGGTCTTAAGCCATACCCAAGCACCCTTCTGTGAGGAGGTGTGCTGTATGGGTAATAAAATAGGGTGAATAATGGTGTTTTCTTCAGTTTTTTTTATGTCAGTTGATGTCTCAAAACAAGAGAGGAATAATGTCTGTGCAGTTGGCTACACACGAAGGTCAAATCTGAGCCCTTTAATGTTTTAAAGAGGTAGACATGGGCAGTGTTAGGCCTTTGCTTTCCAAGTCCTGAATTATGCCTACTGTTGCAGGTGAAGGGAGGAGCAGGTGGCTGGTCTGGTCTGGTGTTGACTGGCCAGGCCTGGCCTGAGGCTGGGACTGGGGTTTTACCAGCTGGTCTGGTCTGGTCTGGTCTACCCAGGCCTGGCCTGAGGCTGGCACTGCCTGGCCTGGAGTTTTTGCTGTAGCTGTATGCAGCCCGGTCTGAGTCAGAAGCCTAGGTTGTGGCTGGTCTGGTCTGGTCTGGTGTGGCCAGGCCAGGCCAGGCCAGGGCTGGGCTGGGCTGGGCTGGGCTGGGCTTGGCTGGGCTGGGCTCCTTAACCCAATCTCAGTCAGTAGCCTGGGAAGCAAGCCCTCGAAGCCCCCGAACGCCCACGAACGCCCAAGTTCTGTATAGAGGCAGACTGCAGGCAATTAGGCTCCCTGCTAAATGAGAGTGGATTCACTATGTATGCCCTTGGAGTGGCAAAATCCTTAGCCTGAGACTGGTTGGCAGCTTTAGAATCCTGCCGAAGGACATATGGTTGATGCCATATCACAGAAGAAGCTGGGGACCATCTCAGACCGATTTAGGCATGAAGGGATATTATTTGCATAGTTCTACCCTTTTCACATTCCCATTATTATATTGCTGTTGCCTCTTAGCGTCACAAGAGGGCGGCAGCAGCATAAACATAATGACACAGAGAGGCTTCAGATCTTCTTGCTGGCATACCTCTTGTCCATGTTGGGTTTGCTTAGCCTATAGAGTGGAGGTCTGCTGTGACTAGCTGAGTGAGTAATGAGGAATGATGGACCTGTTTCTGCGGGGAAGGGGGGTATTGGGAAGGAAACAGCATGACAATAGGGTCAAAGCATAGGAGTTTGCTGATCAATTGGATTGAGTGTATCATCTGTTTCTTCGAATGGACATGTGAGAGAGGAACAGCTGCTTCACAGTATTCAGATGCAAGGGGAAGCAGAGAAGGCGATTTCCACCAAAACAAAAAGACTTACACCATCGGGCTACTTGCAGGTTGAAAGATTTCCCTAGTTTGGTGGAGAAATGTGCAAAGTCTCAGACTATCAGTAGCACACACTTTCGGAATATCCTTGGAACAGAATTGTCAGGCTCTCCCTTGGAGGGTTGAGGCCCAGAAAACACCTGCAAAGCTTGCGCCAGTCATCTAGAATATAGAAAGAGGGTGGAGAGAAAAATACAGATGGAGCCAGGCTGGGCAAAAGATTGTCAGGGAGGGGCAACTAACTCTAGCAGAGACATTTATCCCTTATATTGCGGGACCAGGTGCCCCTTACGTATGTGCCTTTGACACCTGTTTTCACCACTTGATCCCCTCAACCCCGTCTATTTGCCCCTTCAAATGTTCCCTCCTAGTGCCCCAAAGATTGCTGCCCTATCAACCTGTTTTCAACACTTTCAGTCACCACAGACACCCTTCCTCTCACCCTATATTTACACCCTCTCAGTAAATCAGATGCTTCTGCCTCTGTTCATTCCCCAGTGGCATGTTGGATGCCCAATTTTCAGTGTTCCAGGCAGTTACCACTCTGTGGACCACCTTTCTGCACACCCAGACTACGCTTCATCAATAGACACATCCATGATCCTCCTCACGGTAAGCCTGGCTTTTCCCTCTGTAGATCATATAGCCAATCTGTAGAGCAGAAATAACTTGGCCAACACTACAGATGCTGCCAGCCCATGCGCGGCTAACTTTTTGCACGCCATGATTACTCTCTATGTCCCCTCTATCCATTTGTCACAGGTACCCTCTCCCTGCCTCATTCGTCTAATCTGCCGACCCCTTTAACTTGCCAAATATTAGAGCTCCTGTGTGCTAAGATCAGCATCTCTGCTCATGCTCTTGCCCCTCTTTACCCTCTCTCTGTGAGTATCTCAACCCTGCTCAGTTCACCACTCCACCAAGTGTCACCGTAAGCAAGTCTTTTGCACATCATATAACCCTTTTCAGTACCACCACATCAGTTGCCTCTTGTGCTGAGTCCATAAAAAATGAGTGTGAACTGCCCCAGAAATTGCAAACACGTGCCAGATTTTTTCTAATCCGCATAGGGCCCTTTCAACAGTGTCAAATAAATCACTGTTTGGTGGGTTTACCCCAAAGGGGTGGCGGTTAGGCAATAAACCAACTAAGAGAAACCCTTCCTTCAGTACCTCATGTAACTGCTTTCATTTCAACCATGGCAGGAGACCTTTTTAGATGCCCAGCAGTGGGCAATAAAATCATGGGGTGCCCCGTCCCTCCACCCATCCCATCAATTTTTTCTTTATCCCCTCTTTCAATACCAGAACCGTAGTTGGACTGTGTGGTGGCCCCTTGTGTTGGGCAATAAGAAAAGGCAGGACCTTGTCCCCGGACACCACTCCCTTATCCCTATCCATTTTTGGGATGCCCCTGTGTGTGGAGTGACAATGAAAATCTAAGGGGTACCCCAAATTTAAACTCAATGCATCGTTCTGAGCCTTCTATGACCCCCCCGTGAAAACGCTCATCCACCCTCGCACCGTTAATATTGGTAACCCCAAATTTGAGTGGCCGCCCCCCCCAAAAAAACAAAATGTGGGTGGGGGAGTGGGGTGGCAGTGAAAATATAGGCCATGAATACTATACCCTCAGTGTGACAGGGAAGCTAGTGGCTCATTGCCTGCAGAGAGTGCCGCTGCCAGGATTTGAACCCTGGTTGTCTAGTTGGAAGTCAGGAACTTACCCACTGGACCACACAGGCTTCCCTTTTGATACTCTGGCAAAACTTCCCTATAGCATGGCCCTGTTCTTTCATGGGCACCGAGACCCATATGCAGTGGCACTGAGGCCTGGATGACCCTGATAGTGTCTTCTCCACCGCACTAAACCTACCAGGAGCAGTAGCTCAGCGTTTAAGTCTTGAGGCTTTGGTGTCATGGGCACCTGTTGGTCAAGGATTCAAATCCCTCCTGTGGCACCAAGGTGCATTTAGCTTATCATGAAGAGGGAAAAAAATCTCCAGAGCTTTTTTTATTTACTGATATCATGTTTTATGTGAGAAAACAGATGAGCATTTTGAGCCATTCCTTTGTTTTTCTACTAGTGTCACCTCAAAAGTAGAGCTTTTGCTCGTCTCCTTTTGGTGGCCTGGAAGTTAGTACCTTATCTACACTAGCTTCCGTGTAAGTAGCCTGTCAGAGCTTCCCTATATCATGGCCATCCTCTCTGATGGGCAATGGGTTCTAAAAGCGATGACGGTCAGGCGTGTATGTTGCTGATAGCGTCTCCTGCAGCAAGTGAAAGGTAACTGTGGCCATAGCTCAGGGGCAAGGTCTTGAGCACTTAATGTGGCTGGTATTTCTTGTGCAGGGGTTCAAGTCCCACCTATGGTGTCTAGCATTGTTTAGGACATCATTAAGAGTCAAAACCTCTAGCATTGTATTTTTTTGTACACTAAGATTTTTTTTAACCTGAGAAAACAGAGGAGCAATTTAAGATGTTCCTTTTTTATTTCTTTTATTTTTGCACTAGTGTCACCACAAAAGTAGCACTGTTCTTTCTGGTGATCCCTTCCTTTTCAGTGTCTTGGAAGTCAGGACCTTACCTACACTAGCTACCATGTGAACAGGCTGTCAAAGCTTCCTTGGATCATGACCATCCTCTTTTATGGGCAATGGTTTATATAGGTGATGATGCTCACGCATGTATGTTGCTGATAGTGTCTCCTGCACCAAAACAAAAACATGCAGAGCTGTAGCGCTTTGGCAAAGTCTTGATAATTTAGTGGCCCTGCTACCTCTTGTGCAAGGGTTCAAGTCCTGCCCATGGTATCAAGGGCTCTTTAGGTCATGATTAATGTTTTAAACTCTAGGGTTGTACTTTTGTACACTAAGATTTGTTCAACTGAGAAAAAAGAGAAGAAATGTAAACCATTCCATTTATTTCTTTCTGCACCAGTGTCACCACAAATGTAGAATTTTTTCTTCTGGCGATCCTCTTGTTTCCAGTGTCTTGGAAGTCAGGACCTTACCTACACTAGCATCCATGTGAGTAACCTGTCAAAGCTTCCCTTTATCATGGCCATCCTTTTTTTATGGGCACTGGTTTTCATAGGCAATGGCGCTGCAGCCTGTGTGTTGATGATAGTGTTTCCTGCACGAGCAAGGTCATGCTGGGGGCTGTAGATCAGAGGCAATGTCTTGCGTGCTTGATGCTGGAGGGTCCTCTTGTGCAAGAGTTCAAATCCCTCCTATGGTGTAAAGAGTGGCTTAGATTGTCTTTATAAGTGAAAACCTCCAACTCTGTACCTTTGTTCAATACCTTATTTTTCCCTTTAAAAAACAGAGAAGCACTGGGAGTGTTTTTTTATTTTGCGAAGGTGTCCCAAAACTACAAATGTTGCTCCCTTTGACCCCTCCCCAGGTGGCTGGTTGGAAGTCAGGACCTAAGCTGCCGGCCCACACTGACTTCCGTATGAGAAGCCTACCAATGCTTCCATATATAATGACCATCCTCCTTTATGGGCAATACGACCCATGAGTAATGATGCTGAGGTCTGTGTGTTGCTGATAGTATCTCCTGCAGTACAGGAGCTGTTGTAGATGCTTTAGCTCAGACGCAAGGTTTTTGGCCTTGCCTATCACAGGTGTTTGCTAGGACAAGGATTCATATCCCTACTTTGGCAGCAAGGTGCCATTTAAGTCTTCTTCAAGAGTCAAAGTCTCTGGCATTGCGTTTTTATGTTTTATTTTGTGATATTTTTTTTACTTGGGGAAAACAGAAGAGCAATTTGAGCTGTTCTCTGTTGTTTCTTTTTTTTTTTTTTTTTTGACAAATGTGGCTCGCCTCGTTCACGTGCATGAAATCGGGGCAAAGCGTTATTATCATTTATTAATTCAAAAGGTTTTTCTTTAAACGTGATGTTTCGTAGTGCAGAATGAGGTCTTAAGCCATACCCAAGCACCCTTCTGTGAGGAGGTGTGCTGTATGGGTAATAAAATAGGGTGAATAATGGTGTTTTCTTCAGTTTTTTTTATGTCAGTTGATGTCTCAAAACAAGAGAGGAATAATGTCTGTGCAGTTGGCTACACACGAAGGTCAAATCTGAGCCCTTTAATGTTTTAAAGAGGTAGACATGGGCAGTGTTAGGCCTTTGCTTTCCAAGTCCTGAATTATGCCTACTGTTGCAGGTGAAGGGAGGAGCAGGTGGCTGGTCTGGTCTGGTGTTGACTGGCCAGGCCTGGCCTGAGGCTGGGACTGGGGTTTTACCAGCTGGTCTGGTCTGGTCTGGTCTACCCAGGCCTGGCCTGAGGCTGGCACTGCCTGGCCTGGAGTTTTTGCTGTAGCTGTATGCAGCCCGGTCTGAGTCAGAAGCCTAGGTTGTGGCTGGTCTGGTCTGGTCTGGTGTGGCCAGGCCAGGCCAGGCCAGGGCTGGGCTGGGCTGGGCTGGGCTGGGCTGGGCTGGGCTGGGCTCCTTAACCCAATCTCAGTCAGTAGCCTGGGAAGCAAGCCCTCGAAGCCCCCGAACGCCCACGAACGCCCAAGTTCTGTATAGAGGCAGACTGCAGGCAATTAGGCTCCCTGCTAAATGAGAGTGGATTCACTATGTATGCCCTTGGAGTGGCAAAATCCTTAGCCTGAGACTGGTTGGCAGCTTAAGAATCCTGCCGAAGGACATATGGTTGATGCCATATCACAGAAGAAGCTGGGGACCATCTCAGACCGAATTAGGCATGAAGGGATATTATTTGCATAGTTCTACCCTTTTCACATTCCCATTATTATATTGCTGTTGCCTCTTAGCGTCACAAGAGGGCGGCAGCAGCATAAACATAATGACACAGAGAGGCTTCAGATCTTCTTGCTGGCATACCTCTTGTCCATGTTGGGTTTGCTTAGCCTATAGAGTGGAGGTCTGCTGTGACTAGCTGAGTGAGTAATGAGGAATGATGCACCTGTTTCTGCGGGGAAGGGGGGTATTGGGAAGGAAACAGCATGACAATAGGGTCAAAGCATAGGAGTTTGCTGATCAATTGGATTGAGTGTATCATCTGTTTCTTCGAATGGACATGTGAGAGAGGAACAGCTGCTTCACAGTATTCAGATGCAAGGGGAAGCAGAGAAGACGATTTCCACCAAAACAAAAAGACTTACACCATCGGGCTACTTGCAGGTTGAAAGATTTCCCTAGTTTGGTGGAGAAATGTGCAAAGTCTCAGACTATCAGTAGCACACACTTTCGGAATATCCTTGGAACAGAATTGTCAGGCTCTCCCTTGGAGGGTTGAGGCCCAGAAAACACCTGCAAAGCTTGCGCCAGTCATCTAGAATATAGTAAGAGGGTGGAGAGAAAAATACAGATGGAGCCAGGCTGGGCAAAAGATTGTCAGGGAGGGGCAACTAACTCTAGCAGAGACATTTATCCCTTATATTGCGGGACCAGGTGCCCCTTACGTATGTGCCTTTGACACCTGTTTTCACCACTTGATCCCCTCAACCCCCGTCTATTTGCCCCTTCAAATGTTCCCTCCTAGTGCCCCAAAGATTGCTGCCCTATCAACCTGTTTTCAACACTTTCAGTCACCACAGACACCCTTCCTCTCACCCTATATTTACACCCTCTCAGTAAATCAGATGCTTCTGCCTCTGTTCATTCCCCAGTGGCATGTTGGATGCCCAATTTTCAGTGTTCCAGGCAGTTACCACTCTGTGGACCACCTTTCTGCACACCCAGACTACGCTTCATCAATAGACACATCCATGATCCTCCTCACGGTAAGCCTGGCTTTTCCCTCTGTAGATCATATAGCCAATCTGTAGAGCAGAAATAACTTGGCCAACACTACAGATGCTGCCAGCCCATGCGCGGCTAACTTTTTGCACGCCATGATTACTCTCTATGTCCCCTCTATCCATTTGTCACAGGTACCCTCTCCCTGCCTCATTCGTCTAATCTGCCGACCCCTTTAACTTGCCAAATATTAGAGCTCCTGTGTGCTAAGATCAGCATCTCTGCTCATGCTCTTGCCCCTCTTTACCCTCTCTCTGTGAGTATCTCAACCCTGCTCAGTTCACCACTCCACCAAGTGTCACCGTAAGCAAGTCTTTTGCACATCATATAACCCGTTTCAGTACCACCACATCAGTTGCCTCTTGTGCTGAGTCTATAAAAAATGAGTGTGAACTGCCCCAGAAATTGCAAACACGTGCCAGATTTTTTCTAATCCGCATAGGGCCCTTTCAACAGTGTCAAATAAATCACTGTTTGGTGGGTTTACCCCAAAGGGGTGGCGGTTAGGCAATAAACCAACTAAGAGAAACCCTTCCTTCAGTACCTCATGTAACTGCTTTCATTTCAACCATGGCAGGAGACCTTTTTAGATGCCCAGCAGTGGGCAATAAAATCATGGGGTGCCCCGTCCCTCCACCCATCCCATCAATTTTTTCTTTATCCCCTCTTTCAATACCAGAACCGTAGTTGGACTGTGTGGTGGCCCCTTGTGTTGGGCAATAAGAAAAGGCAGGACCTTGTCCCCGGACACCACTCCCTTATCCCTATCCATTTTTGGGATGCCCCTGTGTGTGGAGTGACAATGAAAATCTAAGGGGTACCCCAAATTTAAACTCAATGCATCGTTCTGAGCCTTCTATGACCCCCCCGTGAAAACGCTCATCCACCCTCGCACCGTTAATATTGGTAACCCCAAATTTGAGTGGCCGCCCCCCCAAAAAAACAAAATGTGGGTGGGGGAGTGGGGTGGCAGTGAAAATATAGGCCATGAATACTATACCCTCAGTGTGACAGGGAAGCTAGTGGCTCATTGCCTGCAGAGAGTGCCGCTGCCAGGATTAGAACCCTGGTCGTCTAGTTGGAAGTCAGGAACTTACCCACTGGACCACACAGGCTTCCCTTTTGATACTCTGGCAAAACTTCCCTATAGCATGGCCCTGTTCTTTCATGGGCACCGAGACCCATATGCAGTGGCACTGAGGCCTGGATGACCCTGATAGTGTCTTCTCCACCGCACTAAACCTACCAGGAGCAGTAGCTCAGCGTTTAAGTCTTGAGGCTTTGGTGTCATGGGCACCTGTTGGTCAAGGATTCAAATCCCTCCTGTGGCACCAAGGTGCATTTAGCTTATCATGAAGAGGGAAAAAAATCTCCAGAGCCTTTTTTATTTACTGATATCATGTTTTATGTGAGAAAACAGAGGAGCATTTTGAGCCATTCCTTTGTTTTTCTACTAGTGTCACCTCAAAAGTAGAGCTTTTGCTCGTCTCCTTTTGGTGGCCTGGAAGTTAGTACCTTATCTACACTAGCTTCCGTGTAAGTAGCCTGTCAGAGCTTCCCTATATCATGGCCATCCTCTCTGATGGGCAATGGGTTCTAAAGGCGATGACGGTCAGGCGTGTATGTTGCTGATAGCGTCTCCTGCAGCAAGTGAAAGGTAGCTGTGGCCATAGCTCAGGGGCAAGGTCTTGAGCACTTTATGTGGCTGGTATTTCTTGTGCAGGGGTTCAAGTCCCACCTATGGTGTCTAGCATTGTTTAGGACATCATTAAGAGTCAAAACCTCTAGCATTGTATTTTTGGTACACTAAGATTTTTTTTAACCTGAGAAAACAGAGGAGCAATTTAAGATGTTCCTTTTTTATTTCTTTTATTTTTGCACTAGTGTCACCACAAAAGTAGCACTGTTCTTTCTGGTGATCCCTTCCTTTTCAGTGTCTTGGAAGTCAGGACCTTACCTACACTAGCTACCATGTGAACAGGCTGTCAAAGCTTCCTTGGATCATGACCATCCTCTTTTATGGGCAATGGTTTATATAGGTGATGATGCTCAAGCATGTATGTTGCTGATAGTGTCTCCTGCACCAAAACAAAAACATGCAGAGCTGTAGCGCAGTGGCAAAGTCTTGATAATTTAGTGGCCCTGCTACCTCTTGTGCAAGGGTTCAAGTCCTGCCCATGGTATCAAGGGCTCTTTAGGTCATGATTAATGTTTTAAACTCTAGGGTTGTACTTTTGTACACTAAGATTTGTTCAACTGAGAAAAAAGAGAAGAAATGTAAACCATTCCATTTATTTCTTTCTGCACCAGTGTCACCACAAATGTAGAATTTTTTCTTCTGGCGATCCTCTTGTTTCCAGTGTCTTGGAAGTCAGGACCTTACCTACACTAGCATCCATGTGAGTAACCTGTCAAAGCTTCCCTTTATCATGGCCATCCTTTTTTTATGGGCACTGGTTTTCATAGGCAATGGCGCTGCAGCCTGTGTGTTGATGATAGTGTTTCCTGCACGAGCAAGGTCATGCTGGGGGCTGTAGATCAGAGGCAATGTCTTGCGTGCTTGATGCTGGAGGGTCCTCTTGTGCAAGAGTTCAAATCCCGCCTATGGTGTAAAGAGTGGCTTAGATTGTCTTTATAAGTGAAAACCTCCAACTCTGTACCTTTGTTCAATACCTTATTTTTCCCTTTAAAAAACAGAGAAGCACTGGGAGTGTTTTTTTATTTTGCGAAGGTGTCCCAAAACTACAAATGTTGCTCCCTTTGACCCCTCCCCAGGTGGCTGGTTGGAAGTCAGGACCTAAGCTGCCGGCCCACACTGACTTCCGTATGAGAAGCCTACCAATGCTTCCATATATAATGACCATCCTCCTTTATGGGCAATACGACCCATGAGTAATGATGCTGAGGTCTGTGTGTTGCTGATAGTATCTCCTGCAGTACAGGAGCTGTTGTAGATGCTTTAGCTCAGACGCAAGGTTTTTGGCCTTGCCTATCACAGGTGTTTGCTAGGACAAGGATTCATATCCCTACTTTGGCAGCAAGGTGCCATTTAAGTCTTCTTCAAGAGTCAAAGTCTCTGGCATTGCGTTTTTATGTTTTATTTTGTGATATTTTTTTTACTTGGGGAAAACAGAAGAGCAATTTGAGCTGTTCTCTGTTGTTTCTTTTTTTTTTTTTTTTTTGACAAATGTGGCTCGCCTCGTTCACGTGCATGAAATCGGGGCAAAGCGTTATTATCATTTATTAATTCAAAAGGTTTTTCTTTAAACGTGATGTTTCGTAGTGCAGAATGAGGTCTTAAGCCATACCCAAGCACCCTTCTGTGAGGAGGTGTGCTGTATGGGTAATAAAATAGGGTGAATAATGGTGTTTTCTTCAGTTTTTTTTATGTCAGTTGATGTCTCAAAACAAGAGAGGAATAATGTCTGTGCAGTTGGCTACACACGAAGGTCAAATCTGAGCCCTTTAATGTTTTAAAGAGGTAGACATGGGCAGTGTTAGGCCTTTGCTTTCCAAGTCCTGAATTATGCCTACTGTTGCAGGTGAAGGGAGGAGCAGGTGGCTGGTCTGGTCTGGTGTTGACTGGCCAGGCCTGGCCTGAGGCTGGGACTGGGGTTTTACCAGCTGGTCTGGTCTGGTCTGGTCTACCCAGGCCTGGCCTGAGGCTGGCACTGCCTGGCCTGGAGTTTTTGCTGTAGCTGTATGCAGCCCGGTCTGAGTCAGAAGCCTAGGTTGTGGCTGGTCTGGTCTGGTCTGGTGTGGCCAGGCCAGGCCAGGCCAGGGCTGGGCTGGGCTGGGCTGGGCTGGGCTTGGCTGGGCTGGGCTCCTTAACCCAATCTCAGTCAGTAGCCTGGGAAGCAAGCCCTCGAAGCCCCCGAACGCCCACGAACGCCCAAGTTCTGTATAGAGGCAGACTGCAGGCAATTAGGCTCCCTGCTAAATGAGAGTGGATTCACTATGTATGCCCTTGGAGTGGCAAAATCCTTAGCCTGAGACTGGTTGGCAGCTTTAGAATCCTGCCGAAGGACATATGGTTGATGCCATATCACAGAAGAAGCTGGGGACCATCTCAGACCGAATTAGGCATGAAGGGATATTATTTGCATAGTTCTACCCTTTTCACATTCCCATTATTATATTGCTGTTGCCTCTTAGCGTCACAAGAGGGCGGCAGCAGCATAAACATAATGACACAGAGAGGCTTCAGATCTTCTTGCTGGCATACCTCTTGTCCATGTTGGGTTTGCTTAGCCTATAGAGTGGAGGTCTGCTGTGACTAGCTGAGTGAGTAATGAGGAATGATGCACCTGTTTCTGCGGGGAAGGGGGGTATTGGGAAGGAAACAGCATGACAATAGGGTCAAAGCATAGGAGTTTGCTGATCAATTGGATTGAGTGTATCATCTGTTTCTTCGAATGGACATGTGAGAGAGGAACAGCTGCTTCACAGTATTCAGATGCAAGGGGAAGCAGAGAAGACGATTTCCACCAAAACAAAAAGACTTACACCATCGGGCTACTTGCAGGTTGAAAGATTTCCCTAGTTTGGTGGAGAAATGTGCAAAGTCTCAGACTATCAGTAGCACACACTTTCGGAATATCCTTGGAACAGAATTGTCAGGCTCTCCCTTGGAGGGTTGAGGCCCAGAAAACACCTGCAAAGCTTGCGCCAGTCATCTAGAATATAGTAAGAGGGTGGAGAGAAAAATACAGATGGAGCCAGGCTGGGCAAAAGATTGTCAGGGAGGGGCAACTAACTCTAGCAGAGACATTTATCCCTTATATTGCGGGACCAGGTGCCCCTTACGTATGTGCCTTTGACACCTGTTTTCACCACTTGATCCCCTCAACCCCCGTCTATTTGCCCCTTCAAATGTTCCCTCCTAGTGCCCCAAAGATTGCTGCCCTATCAACCTGTTTTCAACACTTTCAGTCACCACAGACACCCTTCCTCTCACCCTATATTTACACCCTCTCAGTAAATCAGATGCTTCTGCCTCTGTTCATTCCCCAGTGGCATGTTGGATGCCCAATTTTCAGTGTTCCAGGCAGTTACCACTCTGTGGACCACCTTTCTGCACACCCAGACTACGCTTCATCAATAGACACATCCATGATCCTCCTCACGGTAAGCCTGGCTTTTCCCTCTGTAGATCATATAGCCAATCTGTAGAGCAGAAATAACTTGGCCAACACTACAGATGCTGCCAGCCCATGCGCGGCTAACTTTTTGCACGCCATGATTACTCTCTATGTCCCCTCTATCCATTTGTCACAGGTACCCTCTCCCTGCCTCATTCGTCTAATCTGCCGACCCCTTTAACTTGCCAAATATTAGAGCTCCTGTGTGCTAAGATCAGCATCTCTGCTCATGCTCTTGCCCCTCTTTACCCTCTCTCTGTGAGTATCTCAACCCTGCTCAGTTCACCACTCCACCAAGTGTCACCGTAAGCAAGTCTTTTGCACATCATATAACCCGTTTCAGTACCACCACATCAGTTGCCTCTTGTGCTGAGTCTATAAAAAATGAGTGTGAACTGCCCCAGAAATTGCAAACACGTGCCAGATTTTTTCTAATCCGCATAGGGCCCTTTCAACAGTGTCAAATAAATCACTGTTTGGTGGGTTTACCCCAAAGGGGTGGCGGTTAGGCAATAAACCAACTAAGAGAAACCCTTCCTTCAGTACCTCATGTAACTGCTTTCATTTCAACCATGGCAGGAGACCTTTTTAGATGCCCAGCAGTGGGCAATAAAATCATGGGGTGCCCCGTCCCTCCACCCATCCCATCAATTTTTTCTTTATCCCCTCTTTCAATACCAGAACCGTAGTTGGACTGTGTGGTGGCCCCTTGTGTTGGGCAATAAGAAAAGGCAGGACCTTGTCCCCGGACACCACTCCCTTATCCCTATCCATTTTTGGGATGCCCCTGTGTGTGGAGTGACAATGAAAATCTAAGGGGTACCCCAAATTTAAACTCAATGCATCGTTCTGAGCCTTCTATGACCCCCCCGTGAAAACGCTCATCCACCCTCGCACCGTTAATATTGGTAACCCCAAATTTGAGTGGCCGCCCCCCCAAAAAAACAAAATGTGGGTGGGGGAGTGGGGTGGCAGTGAAAATATAGGCCATGAATACTATACCCTCAGTGTGACAGTGAAGCTAGTTGCTCATTGCCTGCAGAGAGTGCCGCTGCCAGGATTAGAACCCTGGTCGTCTAGTTGGAAGTCAGGAACTTACCCACTGGACCACACAGGCTTCCCTTTTGATACTCTGGCAAAACTTCCCTATAGCATGGCCCTGTTCTTTCATGGGCACCGAGACCCATATGCAGTGGCACTGAGGCCTGGATGACCCTGATAGTGTCTTCTCCACCGCACTAAACCTACCAGGAGCAGTAGCTCAGCGTTTAAGTCTTGAGGCTTTGGTGTCATGGGCACCTGTTGGTCAAGGATTCAAATCCCTCCTGTGGCACCAAGGTGCATTTAGCTTATCATGAAGAGGGAAAAAAATCTCCAGAGCCTTTTTTATTTACTGATATCATGTTTTATGTGAGAAAACAGAGGAGCATTTTGAGCCATTCCTTTGTTTTTCTACTAGTGTCACCTCAAAAGTAGAGCTTTTGCTCGTCTCCTTTTGGTGGCCTGGAAGTTAGTACCTTATCTACACTAGCTTCCGTGTAAGTAGCCTGTCAGAGCTTCCCTATATCATGGCCATCCTCTCTGATGGGCAATGGGTTCTAAAGGCGATGACGGTCAGGCGTGTATGTTGCTGATAGCGTCTCCTGCAGCAAGTGAAAGGTAGCTGTGGCCATAGCTCAGGGGCAAGGTCTTGAGCACTTTATGTGGCTGGTATTTCTTGTGCAGGGGTTCAAGTCCCACCTATGGTGTCTAGCATTGTTTAGGACATCATTAAGAGTCAAAACCTCTAGCATTGTATTTTTGGTACACTAAGATTTTTTTTAACCTGAGAAAACAGAGGAGCAATTTAAGATGTTCCTTTTTTATTTCTTTTATTTTTGCACTAGTGTCACCACAAAAGTAGCACTGTTCTTTCTGGTGATCCCTTCCTTTTCAGTGTCTTGGAAGTCAGGACCTTACCTACACTAGCTACCATGTGAACAGGCTGTCAAAGCTTCCTTGGATCATGACCATCCTCTTTTATGGGCAATGGTTTATATAGGTGATGATGCTCAAGCATGTATGTTGCTGATAGTGTCTCCTGCACCAAAACAAAAACATGCAGAGCTGTAGCGCAGTGGCAAAGTCTTGATAATTTAGTGGCCCTGCTACCTCTTGTGCAAGGGTTCAAGTCCTGCCCATGGTATCAAGGGCTCTTTAGGTCATGATTAATGTTTTAAACTCTAGGGTTGTACTTTTGTACACTAAGATTTGTTCAACTGAGAAAAAAGAGAAGAAATGTAAACCATTCCATTTATTTCTTTCTGCACCAGTGTCACCACAAATGTAGAATTTTTTCTTCTGGCGATCCTCTTGTTTCCAGTGTCTTGGAAGTCAGGACCTTACCTACACTAGCATCCATGTGAGTAACCTGTCAAAGCTTCCCTTTATCATGGCCATCCTTTTTTTATGGGCACTGGTTTTCATAGGCAATGGCGCTGCAGCCTGTGTGTTGATGATAGTGTTTCCTGCACGAGCAAGGTCATGCTGGGGGCTGTAGATCAGAGGCAATGTCTTGCGTGCTTGATGCTGGAGGGTCCTCTTGTGCAAGAGTTCAAATCCCGCCTATGGTGTAAAGAGTGGCTTAGATTGTCTTTATAAGTGAAAACCTCCAACTCTGTACCTTTGTTCAATACCTTATTTTTCCCTTTAAAAAACAGAGAAGCACTGGGAGTGTTTTTTTATTTTGCGAAGGTGTCCCAAAACTACAAATGTTGCTCCCTTTGACCCCTCCCCAGGTGGCTGGTTGGAAGTCAGGACCTAAGCTGCCGGCCCACACTGACTTCCGTATGAGAAGCCTACCAATGCTTCCATATATAATGACCATCCTCCTTTATGGGCAATACGACCCATGAGTAATGATGCTGAGGTCTGTGTGTTGCTGATAGTATCTCCTGCAGTACAGGAGCTGTTGTAGATGCTTTAGCTCAGACGCAAGGTTTTTGGCCTTGCCTATCACAGGTGTTTGCTAGGACAAGGATTCATATCCCTACTTTGGCAGCAAGGTGCCATTTAAGTCTTCTTCAAGAGTCAAAGTCTCTGGCATTGCGTTTTTATGTTTTATTTTGTGATATTTTTTTTACTTGGGGAAAACAGAAGAGCAATTTGAGCTGTTCTCTGTTGTTTCTTTTTTTTTTTTTTTTTTGACAAATGTGGCTCGCCTCGTTCACGTGCATGAAATCGGGGCAAAGCGTTATTATCATTTATTAATTCAAAAGGTTTTTCTTTAAACGTGATGTTTCGTAGTGCAGAATGAGGTCTTAAGCCATACCCAAGCACCCTTCTGTGAGGAGGTGTGCTGTATGGGTAATAAAATAGGGTGAATAATGGTGTTTTCTTCAGTTTTTTTGATGTCAGTTGATGTCTCAAAACAAGAGAGGAATAATGTCTGTGCAGTTGGCTACACACGAAGGTCAAATCTGAGCCCTTTAATGTTTTAAAGAGGTAGACATGGGCAGTGTTAGGCCTTTGCTTTCCAAGTCCTGAATTATGCCTACTGTTGCAGGTGAAGGGAGGAGCAGGTGGCTGGTCTGGTCTGGTGTTGACTGGCCAGGCCTGGCCTGAGGCTGGGACTGGGGTTTTACCAGCTGGTCTGGTCTGGTCTGGTCTACCCAGGCCTGGCCTGAGGCTGGCACTGCCTGGCCTGGAGTTTTTGCTGTAGCTGTATGCAGCCCGGTCTGAGTCAGAAGCCTAGGTTGTGGCTGGTCTGGTCTGGTCTGGTGTGGCCAGGCCAGGCCAGGCCAGGGCTGGGCTGGGCTGGGCTGGGCTGGGCTTGGCTGGGCTGGGCTCCTTAACCCAATCTCAGTCAGTAGCCTGGGAAGCAAGCCCTCGAAGCCCCCGAACGCCCACGAACGCCCAAGTTCTGTATAGAGGCAGACGGCAGGCAATTAGGCTCCCTGCTAAATGAGAGTGGATTCACTATGTATGCCCTTGGAGTGGCAAAATCCTTAGCCTGAGACTGGTTGGCAGCTTTAGAATCCTGCCGAAGGACATATGGTTGATGCCATATCACAGAAGAAGCTGGGGACCATCTCAGACCGATTTAGGCATGAAGGGATATTATTTGCATAGTTCTACCCTTTTCACATTCCCATTATTATATTGCTGTTGCCTCTTAGCGTCACAAGAGGGCGGCAGCAGCATAAACATAATGACACAGAGAGGCTTCAGATCTTCTTGCTGGCATACCTCTTGTCCATGTTGGGTTTGCTTAGCCTATAGAGTGGAGGTCTGCTGTGACTAGCTGAGTGAGTAATGAGGAATGATGGACCTGTTTCTGCGGGGAAGGGGGGTATTGGGAAGGAAACAGCATGACAATAGGGTCAAAGCATAGGAGTTTGCTGATCAATTGGATTGAGTGTATCATCTGTTTCTTCGAATGGACATGTGAGAGAGGAACAGCTGCTTCACAGTATTCAGATGCAAGGGGAAGCAGAGAAGGCGATTTCCACCAAAACAAAAAGACTTACACCATCGGGCTACTTGCAGGTTGAAAGATTTCCCTAGTTTGGTGGAGAAATGTGCAAAGTCTCAGACTATCAGTAGCACACACTTTCGGAATATCCTTGGAACAGAATTGTCAGGCTCTCCCTTGGAGGGTTGAGGCCCAGAAAACACCTGCAAAGCTTGCGCCAGTCATCTAGAATATAGAAAGAGGGTGGAGAGAAAAATACAGATGGAGCCAGGCTGGGCAAAAGATTGTCAGGGAGGGGCAACTAACTCTAGCAGAGACATTTATCCCTTATATTGCGGGACCAGGTGCCCCTTACGTATGTGCCTTTGACACCTGTTTTCACCACTTGATCCCCTCAACCCCGTCTATTTGCCCCTTCAAATGTTCCCTCCTAGTGCCCCAAAGATTGCTGCCCTATCAACCTGTTTTCAACACTTTCAGTCACCACAGACACCCTTCCTCTCACCCTATATTTACACCCTCTCAGTAAATCAGATGCTTCTGCCTCTGTTCATTCCCCAGTGGCATGTTGGATGCCCAATTTTCAGTGTTCCAGGCAGTTACCACTCTGTGGACCACCTTTCTGCACACCCAGACTACGCTTCATCAATAGACACATCCATGATCCTCCTCACGGTAAGCCTGGCTTTTCCCTCTGTAGATCATATAGCCAATCTGTAGAGCAGAAATAACTTGGCCAACACTACAGATGCTGCCAGCCCATGCGCGGCTAACTTTTTGCACGCCATGATTACTCTCTATGTCCCCTCTATCCATTTGTCACAGGTACCCTCTCCCTGCCTCATTCGTCTAATCTGCCGACCCCTTTAACTTGCCAAATATTAGAGCTCCTGTGTGCTAAGATCAGCATCTCTGCTCATGCTCTTGCCCCTCTTTACCCTCTCTCTGTGAGTATCTCAACCCTGCTCAGTTCACCACTCCACCAAGTGTCACCGTAAGCAAGTCTTTTGCACATCATATAACCCTTTTCAGTACCACCACATCAGTTGCCTCTTGTGCTGAGTCCATAAAAAATGAGTGTGAACTGCCCCAGAAATTGCAAACACGTGCCAGATTTTTTCTAATCCGCATAGGGCCCTTTCAACAGTGTCAAATAAATCACTGTTTGGTGGGTTTACCCCAAAGGGGTGGCGGTTAGGCAATAAACCAACTAAGAGAAACCCTTCCTTCAGTACCTCATGTAACTGCTTTCATTTCAACCATGGCAGGAGACCTTTTTAGATGCCCAGCAGTGGGCAATAAAATCATGGGGTGCCCCGTCCCTCCACCCATCCCATCAATTTTTTCTTTATCCCCTCTTTCAATACCAGAACCGTAGTTGGACTGTGTGGTGGCCCCTTGTGTTGGGCAATAAGAAAAGGCAGGACCTTGTCCCCGGACACCACTCCCTTATCCCTATCCATTTTTGGGATGCCCCTGTGTGTGGAGTGACAATGAAAATCTAAGGGGTACCCCAAATTTAAACTCAATGCATCGTTCTGAGCCTTCTATGACCCCCCCGTGAAAACGCTCATCCACCCTCGCACCGTTAATATTGGTAACCCCAAATTTGAGTGGCCGCCCCCCCCAAAAAAACAAAATGTGGGTGGGGGAGTGGGGTGGCAGTGAAAATATAGGCCATGAATACTATACCCTCAGTGTGACAGGGAAGCTAGTGGCTCATTGCCTGCAGAGAGTGCCGCTGCCAGGATTTGAACCCTGGTTGTCTAGTTGGAAGTCAGGAACTTACCCACTGGACCACACAGGCTTCCCTTTTGATACTCTGGCAAAACTTCCCTATAGCATGGCCCTGTTCTTTCATGGGCACCGAGACCCATATGCAGTGGCACTGAGGCCTGGATGACCCTGATAGTGTCTTCTCCACCGCACTAAACCTACCAGGAGCAGTAGCTCAGCGTTTAAGTCTTGAGGCTTTGGTGTCATGGGCACCTGTTGGTCAAGGATTCAAATCCCTCCTGTGGCACCAAGGTGCATTTAGCTTATCATGAAGAGGGAAAAAAATCTCCAGAGCTTTTTTTATTTACTGATATCATGTTTTATGTGAGAAAACAGATGAGCATTTTGAGCCATTCCTTTGTTTTTCTACTAGTGTCACCTCAAAAGTAGAGCTTTTGCTCGTCTCCTTTTGGTGGCCTGGAAGTTAGTACCTTATCTACACTAGCTTCCGTGTAAGTAGCCTGTCAGAGCTTCCCTATATCATGGCCATCCTCTCTGATGGGCAATGGGTTCTAAAAGCGATGACGGTCAGGCGTGTATGTTGCTGATAGCGTCTCCTGCAGCAAGTGAAAGGTAACTGTGGCCATAGCTCAGGGGCAAGGTCTTGAGCACTTAATGTGGCTGGTATTTCTTGTGCAGGGGTTCAAGTCCCACCTATGGTGTCTAGCATTGTTTAGGACATCATTAAGAGTCAAAACCTCTAGCATTGTATTTTTTTGTACACTAAGATTTTTTTTAACCTGAGAAAACAGAGGAGCAATTTAAGATGTTCCTTTTTTATTTCTTTTATTTTTGCACTAGTGTCACCACAAAAGTAGCACTGTTCTTTCTGGTGATCCCTTCCTTTTCAGTGTCTTGGAAGTCAGGACCTTACCTACACTAGCTACCATGTGAACAGGCTGTCAAAGCTTCCTTGGATCATGACCATCCTCTTTTATGGGCAATGGTTTAAATAGGTGATGATGCTCACGCATGTATGTTGCTGATAGTGTCTCCTGCACCAAAACAAAAACATGCAGAGCTGTAGCGCTTTGGCAAAGTCTTGATAATTTAGTGGCCCTGCTACCTCTTGTGCAAGGGTTCAAGTCCTGCCCATGGTATCAAGGGCTCTTTAGGTCATGATTAATGTTTTAAACTCTAGGGTTGTACTTTTGTACACTAAGATTTGTTCAACTGAGAAAAAAGAGAAGAAATGTAAACCATTCCATTTATTTCTTTCTGCACCAGTGTCACCACAAATGTAGAATTTTTTCTTCTGGCGATCCTCTTGTTTCCAGTGTCTTGGAAGTCAGGACCTTACCTACACTAGCATCCATGTGAGTAACCTGTCAAAGCTTCCCTTTATCATGGCCATCCTTTTTTTATGGGCACTGGTTTTCATAGGCAATGGCGCTGCAGCCTGTGTGTTGATGATAGTGTTTCCTGCACGAGCAAGGTCATGCTGGGGGCTGTAGATCAGAGGCAATGTCTTGCGTGCTTGATGCTGGAGGGTCCTCTTGTGCAAGAGTTCAAATCCCTCCTATGGTGTAAAGAGTGGCTTAGATTGTCTTTATAAGTGAAAACCTCCAACTCTGTACCTTTGTTCAATACCTTATTTTTCCCTTTAAAAAACAGAGAAGCACTGGGAGTGTTTTTTTATTTTGCGAAGGTGTCCCAAAACTACAAATGTTGCTCCCTTTGACCCCTCCCCAGGTGGCTGGTTGGAAGTCAGGACCTAAGCTGCCGGCCCACACTGACTTCCGTATGAGAAGCCTACCAATGCTTCCATATATAATGACCATCCTCCTTTATGGGCAATACGACCCATGAGTAATGATGCTGAGGTCTGTGTGTTGCTGATAGTATCTCCTGCAGTACAGGAGCTGTTGTAGATGCTTTAGCTCAGACGCAAGGTTTTTGGCCTTGCCTATCACAGGTGTTTGCTAGGACAAGGATTCATATCCCTACTTTGGCAGCAAGGTGCCATTTAAGTCTTCTTCAAGAGTCAAAGTCTCTGGCATTGCGTTTTTATGTTTTATTTTGTGATATTTTTTTTACTTGGGGAAAACAGAAGAGCAATTTGAGCTGTTCTCTGTTGTTTCTTTTTTTTTTTTTTTTTTGACAAATGTGGCTCGCCTCGTTCACGTGCATGAAATCGGGGCAAAGCGTTATTATCATTTATTAATTCAAAAGGTTTTTCTTTAAACGTGATGTTTCGTAGTGCAGAATGAGGTCTTAAGCCATACCCAAGCACCCTTCTGTGAGGAGGTGTGCTGTATGGGTAATAAAATAGGGTGAATAATGGTGTTTTCTTCAGTTTTTTTTATGTCAGTTGATGTCTCAAAACAAGAGAGGAATAATGTCTGTGCAGTTGGCTACACACGAAGGTCAAATCTGAGCCCTTTAATGTTTTAAAGAGGTAGACATGGGCAGTGTTAGGCCTTTGCTTTCCAAGTCCTGAATTATGCCTACTGTTGCAGGTGAAGGGAGGAGCAGGTGGCTGGTCTGGTCTGGTGTTGACTGGCCAGGCCTGGCCTGAGGCTGGGACTGGGGTTTTACCAGCTGGTCTGGTCTGGTCTGGTCTACCCAGGCCTGGCCTGAGGCTGGCACTGCCTGGCCTGGAGTTTTTGCTGTAGCTGTATGCAGCCCGGTCTGAGTCAGAAGCCTAGGTTGTGGCTGGTCTGGTCTGGTCTGGTGTGGCCAGGCCAGGCCAGGCCAGGGCTGGGCTGGGCTGGGCTGGGCTGGGCTGGGCTGGGCTGGGCTCCTTAACCCAATCTCAGTCAGTAGCCTGGGAAGCAAGCCCTCGAAGCCCCCGAACGCCCACGAACGCCCAAGTTCTGTATAGAGGCAGACTGCAGGCAATTAGGCTCCCTGCTAAATGAGAGTGGATTCACTATGTATGCCCTTGGAGTGGCAAAATCCTTAGCCTGAGACTG
This sequence comes from Pleurodeles waltl, assembly GCF_031143425.1. NCBI lineage: Eukaryota > Metazoa > Chordata > Amphibia > Caudata > Salamandridae > Pleurodeles > Pleurodeles waltl. Next base: position 54,578 of record NW_027149975.1, on the reverse strand, counting down.
GTTGGCAGCTTAAGAATCCTGCCGAAGGACATATGGTTGATGCCATATCACAGAAGAAGCTGGGGACCATCTCAGACCGAATTAGGCATGAAGGGATATTATTTGCATAGTTCTACCCTTTTCACATTCCCATTATTATATTGCTGTTGCCTCTTAGCGTCACAAGAGGGCGGCAGCAGCATAAACATAATGACACAGAGAGGCTTCAGATCTTCTTGCTGGCATACCTCTTGTCCATGTTGGGTTTGCTTAGCCTATAGAGTGGAGGTCTGCTGTGACTAGCTGAGTGAGTAATGAGGAATGATGCACCTGTTTCTGCGGGGAAGGGGGGTATTGGGAAGGAAACAGCATGACAATAGGGTCAAAGCATAGGAGTTTGCTGATCAATTGGATTGAGTGTATCATCTGTTTCTTCGAATGGACATGTGAGAGAGGAACAGCTGCTTCACAGTATTCAGATGCAAGGGGAAGCAGAGAAGACGATTTCCACCAAAACAAAAAGACTTACACCATCGGGCTACTTGCAGGTTGAAAGATTTCCCTAGTTTGGTGGAGAAATGTGCAAAGTCTCAGACTATCAGTAGCACACACTTTCGGAATATCCTTGGAACAGAATTGTCAGGCTCTCCCTTGGAGGGTTGAGGCCCAGAAAACACCTGCAAAGCTTGCGCCAGTCATCTAGAATATAGTAAGAGGGTGGAGAGAAAAATACAGATGGAGCCAGGCTGGGCAAAAGATTGTCAGGGAGGGGCAACTAACTCTAGCAGAGACATTTATCCCTTATATTGCGGGACCAGGTGCCCCTTACGTATGTGCCTTTGACACCTGTTTTCACCACTTGATCCCCTCAACCCCCGTCTATTTGCCCCTTCAAATGTTCCCTCCTAGTGCCCCAAAGATTGCTGCCCTATCAACCTGTTTTCAACACTTTCAGTCACCACAGACACCCTTCCTCTCACCCTATATTTACACCCTCTCAGTAAATCAGATGCTTCTGCCTCTGTTCATTCCCCAGTGGCATGTTGGATGCCCAATTTTCAGTGTTCCAGGCAGTTACCACTCTGTGGACCACCTTTCTGCACACCCAGACTACGCTTCATCAATAGACACATCCATGATCCTCCTCACGGTAAGCCTGGCTTTTCCCTCTGTAGATCATATAGCCAATCTGTAGAGCAGAAATAACTTGGCCAACACTACAGATGCTGCCAGCCCATGCGCGGCTAACTTTTTGCACGCCATGATTACTCTCTATGTCCCCTCTATCCATTTGTCACAGGTACCCTCTCCCTGCCTCATTCGTCTAATCTGCCGACCCCTTTAACTTGCCAAATATTAGAGCTCCTGTGTGCTAAGATCAGCATCTCTGCTCATGCTCTTGCCCCTCTTTACCCTCTCTCTGTGAGTATCTCAACCCTGCTCAGTTCACCACTCCACCAAGTGTCACCGTAAGCAAGTCTTTTGCACATCATATAACCCGTTTCAGTACCACCACATCAGTTGCCTCTTGTGCTGAGTCTATAAAAAATGAGTGTGAACTGCCCCAGAAATTGCAAACACGTGCCAGATTTTTTCTAATCCGCATAGGGCCCTTTCAACAGTGTCAAATAAATCACTGTTTGGTGGGTTTACCCCAAAGGGGTGGCGGTTAGGCAATAAACCAACTAAGAGAAACCCTTCCTTCAGTACCTCATGTAACTGCTTTCATTTCAACCATGGCAGGAGACCTTTTTAGATGCCCAGCAGTGGGCAATAAAATCATGGGGTGCCCCGTCCCTCCACCCATCCCATCAATTTTTTCTTTATCCCCTCTTTCAATACCAGAACCGTAGTTGGACTGTGTGGTGGCCCCTTGTGTTGGGCAATAAGAAAAGGCAGGACCTTGTCCCCGGACACCACTCCCTTATCCCTATCCATTTTTGGGATGCCCCTGTGTGTGGAGTGACAATGAAAATCTAAGGGGTACCCCAAATTTAAACTCAATGCATCGTTCTGAGCCTTCTATGACCCCCCCGTGAAAACGCTCATCCACCCTCGCACCGTTAATATTGGTAACCCCAAATTTGAGTGGCCGCCCCCCCAAAAAAACAAAATGTGGGTGGGGGAGTGGGGTGGCAGTGAAAATATAGGCCATGAATACTATACCCTCAGTGTGACAGGGAAGCTAGTGGCTCATTGCCTGCAGAGAGTGCCGCTGCCAGGATTAGAACCCTGGTCGTCTAGTTGGAAGTCAGGAACTTACCCACTGGACCACACAGGCTTCCCTTTTGATACTCTGGCAAAACTTCCCTATAGCATGGCCCTGTTCTTTCATGGGCACCGAGACCCATATGCAGTGGCACTGAGGCCTGGATGACCCTGATAGTGTCTTCTCCACCGCACTAAACCTACCAGGAGCAGTAGCTCAGCGTTTAAGTCTTGAGGCTTTGGTGTCATGGGCACCTGTTGGTCAAGGATTCAAATCCCTCCTGTGGCACCAAGGTGCATTTAGCTTATCATGAAGAGGGAAAAAAATCTCCAGAGCCTTTTTTATTTACTGATATCATGTTTTATGTGAGAAAACAGAGGAGCATTTTGAGCCATTCCTTTGTTTTTCTACTAGTGTCACCTCAAAAGTAGAGCTTTTGCTCGTCTCCTTTTGGTGGCCTGGAAGTTAGTACCTTATCTACACTAGCTTCCGTGTAAGTAGCCTGTCAGAGCTTCCCTATATCATGGCCATCCTCTCTGATGGGCAATGGGTTCTAAAGGCGATGACGGTCAGGCGTGTATGTTGCTGATAGCGTCTCCTGCAGCAAGTGAAAGGTAGCTGTGGCCATAGCTCAGGGGCAAGGTCTTGAGCACTTTATGTGGCTGGTATTTCTTGTGCAGGGGTTCAAGTCCCACCTATGGTGTCTAGCATTGTTTAGGACATCATTAAGAGTCAAAACCTCTAGCATTGTATTTTTGGTACACTAAGATTTTTTTTAACCTGAGAAAACAGAGGAGCAATTTAAGATGTTCCTTTTTTATTTCTTTTATTTTTGCACTAGTGTCACCACAAAAGTAGCACTGTTCTTTCTGGTGATCCCTTCCTTTTCAGTGTCTTGGAAGTCAGGACCTTACCTACACTAGCTACCATGTGAACAGGCTGTCAAAGCTTCCTTGGATCATGACCATCCTCTTTTATGGGCAATGGTTTATATAGGTGATGATGCTCAAGCATGTATGTTGCTGATAGTGTCTCCTGCACCAAAACAAAAACATGCAGAGCTGTAGCGCAGTGGCAAAGTCTTGATAATTTAGTGGCCCTGCTACCTCTTGTGCAAGGGTTCAAGTCCTGCCCATGGTATCAAGGGCTCTTTAGGTCATGATTAATGTTTTAAACTCTAGGGTTGTACTTTTGTACACTAAGATTTGTTCAACTGAGAAAAAAGAGAAGAAATGTAAACCATTCCATTTATTTCTTTCTGCACCAGTGTCACCACAAATGTAGAATTTTTTCTTCTGGCGATCCTCTTGTTTCCAGTGTCTTGGAAGTCAGGACCTTACCTACACTAGCATCCATGTGAGTAACCTGTCAAAGCTTCCCTTTATCATGGCCATCCTTTTTTTATGGGCACTGGTTTTCATAGGCAATGGCGCTGCAGCCTGTGTGTTGATGATAGTGTTTCCTGCACGAGCAAGGTCATGCTGGGGGCTGTAGATCAGAGGCAATGTCTTGCGTGCTTGATGCTGGAGGGTCCTCTTGTGCAAGAGTTCAAATCCCGCCTATGGTGTAAAGAGTGGCTTAGATTGTCTTTATAAGTGAAAACCTCCAACTCTGTACCTTTGTTCAATACCTTATTTTTCCCTTTAAAAAACAGAGAAGCACTGGGAGTGTTTTTTTATTTTGCGAAGGTGTCCCAAAACTACAAATGTTGCTCCCTTTGACCCCTCCCCAGGTGGCTGGTTGGAAGTCAGGACCTAAGCTGCCGGCCCACACTGACTTCCGTATGAGAAGCCTACCAATGCTTCCATATATAATGACCATCCTCCTTTATGGGCAATACGACCCATGAGTAATGATGCTGAGGTCTGTGTGTTGCTGATAGTATCTCCTGCAGTACAGGAGCTGTTGTAGATGCTTTAGCTCAGACGCAAGGTTTTTGGCCTTGCCTATCACAGGTGTTTGCTAGGACAAGGATTCATATCCCTACTTTGGCAGCAAGGTGCCATTTAAGTCTTCTTCAAGAGTCAAAGTCTCTGGCATTGCGTTTTTATGTTTTATTTTGTGATATTTTTTTTACTTGGGGAAAACAGAAGAGCAATTTGAGCTGTTCTCTGTTGTTTCTTTTTTTTTTTTTTTTTTGACAAATGTGGCTCGCCTCGTTCACGTGCATGAAATCGGGGCAAAGCGTTATTATCATTTATTAATTCAAAAGGTTTTTCTTTAAACGTGATGTTTCGTAGTGCAGAATGAGGTCTTAAGCCATACCCAAGCACCCTTCTGTGAGGAGGTGTGCTGTATGGGTAATAAAATAGGGTGAATAATGGTGTTTTCTTCAGTTTTTTTTATGTCAGTTGATGTCTCAAAACAAGAGAGGAATAATGTCTGTGCAGTTGGCTACACACGAAGGTCAAATCTGAGCCCTTTAATGTTTTAAAGAGGTAGACATGGGCAGTGTTAGGCCTTTGCTTTCCAAGTCCTGAATTATGCCTACTGTTGCAGGTGAAGGGAGGAGCAGGTGGCTGGTCTGGTCTGGTGTTGACTGGCCAGGCCTGGCCTGAGGCTGGGACTGGGGTTTTACCAGCTGGTCTGGTCTGGTCTGGTCTACCCAGGCCTGGCCTGAGGCTGGCACTGCCTGGCCTGGAGTTTTTGCTGTAGCTGTATGCAGCCCGGTCTGAGTCAGAAGCCTAGGTTGTGGCTGGTCTGGTCTGGTCTGGTGTGGCCAGGCCAGGCCAGGCCAGGGCTGGGCTGGGCTGGGCTGGGCTGGGCTTGGCTGGGCTGGGCTCCTTAACCCAATCTCAGTCAGTAGCCTGGGAAGCAAGCCCTCGAAGCCCCCGAACGCCCACGAACGCCCAAGTTCTGTATAGAGGCAGACTGCAGGCAATTAGGCTCCCTGCTAAATGAGAGTGGATTCACTATGTATGCCCTTGGAGTGGCAAAATCCTTAGCCTGAGACTGGTTGGCAGCTTTAGAATCCTGCCGAAGGACATATGGTTGATGCCATATCACAGAAGAAGCTGGGGACCATCTCAGACCGAATTAGGCATGAAGGGATATTATTTGCATAGTTCTACCCTTTTCACATTCCCATTATTATATTGCTGTTGCCTCTTAGCGTCACAAGAGGGCGGCAGCAGCATAAACATAATGACACAGAGAGGCTTCAGATCTTCTTGCTGGCATACCTCTTGTCCATGTTGGGTTTGCTTAGCCTATAGAGTGGAGGTCTGCTGTGACTAGCTGAGTGAGTAATGAGGAATGATGCACCTGTTTCTGCGGGGAAGGGGGGTATTGGGAAGGAAACAGCATGACAATAGGGTCAAAGCATAGGAGTTTGCTGATCAATTGGATTGAGTGTATCATCTGTTTCTTCGAATGGACATGTGAGAGAGGAACAGCTGCTTCACAGTATTCAGATGCAAGGGGAAGCAGAGAAGACGATTTCCACCAAAACAAAAAGACTTACACCATCGGGCTACTTGCAGGTTGAAAGATTTCCCTAGTTTGGTGGAGAAATGTGCAAAGTCTCAGACTATCAGTAGCACACACTTTCGGAATATCCTTGGAACAGAATTGTCAGGCTCTCCCTTGGAGGGTTGAGGCCCAGAAAACACCTGCAAAGCTTGCGCCAGTCATCTAGAATATAGTAAGAGGGTGGAGAGAAAAATACAGATGGAGCCAGGCTGGGCAAAAGATTGTCAGGGAGGGGCAACTAACTCTAGCAGAGACATTTATCCCTTATATTGCGGGACCAGGTGCCCCTTACGTATGTGCCTTTGACACCTGTTTTCACCACTTGATCCCCTCAACCCCCGTCTATTTGCCCCTTCAAATGTTCCCTCCTAGTGCCCCAAAGATTGCTGCCCTATCAACCTGTTTTCAACACTTTCAGTCACCACAGACACCCTTCCTCTCACCCTATATTTACACCCTCTCAGTAAATCAGATGCTTCTGCCTCTGTTCATTCCCCAGTGGCATGTTGGATGCCCAATTTTCAGTGTTCCAGGCAGTTACCACTCTGTGGACCACCTTTCTGCACACCCAGACTACGCTTCATCAATAGACACATCCATGATCCTCCTCACGGTAAGCCTGGCTTTTCCCTCTGTAGATCATATAGCCAATCTGTAGAGCAGAAATAACTTGGCCAACACTACAGATGCTGCCAGCCCATGCGCGGCTAACTTTTTGCACGCCATGATTACTCTCTATGTCCCCTCTATCCATTTGTCACAGGTACCCTCTCCCTGCCTCATTCGTCTAATCTGCCGACCCCTTTAACTTGCCAAATATTAGAGCTCCTGTGTGCTAAGATCAGCATCTCTGCTCATGCTCTTGCCCCTCTTTACCCTCTCTCTGTGAGTATCTCAACCCTGCTCAGTTCACCACTCCACCAAGTGTCACCGTAAGCAAGTCTTTTGCACATCATATAACCCGTTTCAGTACCACCACATCAGTTGCCTCTTGTGCTGAGTCTATAAAAAATGAGTGTGAACTGCCCCAGAAATTGCAAACACGTGCCAGATTTTTTCTAATCCGCATAGGGCCCTTTCAACAGTGTCAAATAAATCACTGTTTGGTGGGTTTACCCCAAAGGGGTGGCGGTTAGGCAATAAACCAACTAAGAGAAACCCTTCCTTCAGTACCTCATGTAACTGCTTTCATTTCAACCATGGCAGGAGACCTTTTTAGATGCCCAGCAGTGGGCAATAAAATCATGGGGTGCCCCGTCCCTCCACCCATCCCATCAATTTTTTCTTTATCCCCTCTTTCAATACCAGAACCGTAGTTGGACTGTGTGGTGGCCCCTTGTGTTGGGCAATAAGAAAAGGCAGGACCTTGTCCCCGGACACCACTCCCTTATCCCTATCCATTTTTGGGATGCCCCTGTGTGTGGAGTGACAATGAAAATCTAAGGGGTACCCCAAATTTAAACTCAATGCATCGTTCTGAGCCTTCTATGACCCCCCCGTGAAAACGCTCATCCACCCTCGCACCGTTAATATTGGTAACCCCAAATTTGAGTGGCCGCCCCCCCAAAAAAACAAAATGTGGGTGGGGGAGTGGGGTGGCAGTGAAAATATAGGCCATGAATACTATACCCTCAGTGTGACAGTGAAGCTAGTTGCTCATTGCCTGCAGAGAGTGCCGCTGCCAGGATTAGAACCCTGGTCGTCTAGTTGGAAGTCAGGAACTTACCCACTGGACCACACAGGCTTCCCTTTTGATACTCTGGCAAAACTTCCCTATAGCATGGCCCTGTTCTTTCATGGGCACCGAGACCCATATGCAGTGGCACTGAGGCCTGGATGACCCTGATAGTGTCTTCTCCACCGCACTAAACCTACCAGGAGCAGTAGCTCAGCGTTTAAGTCTTGAGGCTTTGGTGTCATGGGCACCTGTTGGTCAAGGATTCAAATCCCTCCTGTGGCACCAAGGTGCATTTAGCTTATCATGAAGAGGGAAAAAAATCTCCAGAGCCTTTTTTATTTACTGATATCATGTTTTATGTGAGAAAACAGAGGAGCATTTTGAGCCATTCCTTTGTTTTTCTACTAGTGTCACCTCAAAAGTAGAGCTTTTGCTCGTCTCCTTTTGGTGGCCTGGAAGTTAGTACCTTATCTACACTAGCTTCCGTGTAAGTAGCCTGTCAGAGCTTCCCTATATCATGGCCATCCTCTCTGATGGGCAATGGGTTCTAAAGGCGATGACGGTCAGGCGTGTATGTTGCTGATAGCGTCTCCTGCAGCAAGTGAAAGGTAGCTGTGGCCATAGCTCAGGGGCAAGGTCTTGAGCACTTTATGTGGCTGGTATTTCTTGTGCAGGGGTTCAAGTCCCACCTATGGTGTCTAGCATTGTTTAGGACATCATTAAGAGTCAAAACCTCTAGCATTGTATTTTTGGTACACTAAGATTTTTTTTAACCTGAGAAAACAGAGGAGCAATTTAAGATGTTCCTTTTTTATTTCTTTTATTTTTGCACTAGTGTCACCACAAAAGTAGCACTGTTCTTTCTGGTGATCCCTTCCTTTTCAGTGTCTTGGAAGTCAGGACCTTACCTACACTAGCTACCATGTGAACAGGCTGTCAAAGCTTCCTTGGATCATGACCATCCTCTTTTATGGGCAATGGTTTATATAGGTGATGATGCTCAAGCATGTATGTTGCTGATAGTGTCTCCTGCACCAAAACAAAAACATGCAGAGCTGTAGCGCAGTGGCAAAGTCTTGATAATTTAGTGGCCCTGCTACCTCTTGTGCAAGGGTTCAAGTCCTGCCCATGGTATCAAGGGCTCTTTAGGTCATGATTAATGTTTTAAACTCTAGGGTTGTACTTTTGTACACTAAGATTTGTTCAACTGAGAAAAAAGAGAAGAAATGTAAACCATTCCATTTATTTCTTTCTGCACCAGTGTCACCACAAATGTAGAATTTTTTCTTCTGGCGATCCTCTTGTTTCCAGTGTCTTGGAAGTCAGGACCTTACCTACACTAGCATCCATGTGAGTAACCTGTCAAAGCTTCCCTTTATCATGGCCATCCTTTTTTTATGGGCACTGGTTTTCATAGGCAATGGCGCTGCAGCCTGTGTGTTGATGATAGTGTTTCCTGCACGAGCAAGGTCATGCTGGGGGCTGTAGATCAGAGGCAATGTCTTGCGTGCTTGATGCTGGAGGGTCCTCTTGTGCAAGAGTTCAAATCCCGCCTATGGTGTAAAGAGTGGCTTAGATTGTCTTTATAAGTGAAAACCTCCAACTCTGTACCTTTGTTCAATACCTTATTTTTCCCTTTAAAAAACAGAGAAGCACTGGGAGTGTTTTTTTATTTTGCGAAGGTGTCCCAAAACTACAAATGTTGCTCCCTTTGACCCCTCCCCAGGTGGCTGGTTGGAAGTCAGGACCTAAGCTGCCGGCCCACACTGACTTCCGTATGAGAAGCCTACCAATGCTTCCATATATAATGACCATCCTCCTTTATGGGCAATACGACCCATGAGTAATGATGCTGAGGTCTGTGTGTTGCTGATAGTATCTCCTGCAGTACAGGAGCTGTTGTAGATGCTTTAGCTCAGACGCAAGGTTTTTGGCCTTGCCTATCACAGGTGTTTGCTAGGACAAGGATTCATATCCCTACTTTGGCAGCAAGGTGCCATTTAAGTCTTCTTCAAGAGTCAAAGTCTCTGGCATTGCGTTTTTATGTTTTATTTTGTGATATTTTTTTTACTTGGGGAAAACAGAAGAGCAATTTGAGCTGTTCTCTGTTGTTTCTTTTTTTTTTTTTTTTTTGACAAATGTGGCTCGCCTCGTTCACGTGCATGAAATCGGGGCAAAGCGTTATTATCATTTATTAATTCAAAAGGTTTTTCTTTAAACGTGATGTTTCGTAGTGCAGAATGAGGTCTTAAGCCATACCCAAGCACCCTTCTGTGAGGAGGTGTGCTGTATGGGTAATAAAATAGGGTGAATAATGGTGTTTTCTTCAGTTTTTTTTATGTCAGTTGATGTCTCAAAACAAGAGAGGAATAATGTCTGTGCAGTTGGCTACACACGAAGGTCAAATCTGAGCCCTTTAATGTTTTAAAGAGGTAGACATGGGCAGTGTTAGGCCTTTGCTTTCCAAGTCCTGAATTATGCCTACTGTTGCAGGTGAAGGGAGGAGCAGGTGGCTGGTCTGGTCTGGTGTTGACTGGCCAGGCCTGGCCTGAGGCTGGGACTGGGGTTTTACCAGCTGGTCTGGTCTGGTCTGGTCTACCCAGGCCTGGCCTGAGGCTGGCACTGCCTGGCCTGGAGTTTTTGCTGTAGCTGTATGCAGCCCGGTCTGAGTCAGAAGCCTAGGTTGTGGCTGGTCTGGTCTGGTCTGGTGTGGCCAGGCCAGGCCAGGCCAGGGCTGGGCTGGGCTGGGCTGGGCTGGGCTTGGCTGGGCTGGGCTCCTTAACCCAATCTCAGTCAGTAGCCTGGGAAGCAAGCCCTCGAAGCCCCCGAACGCCCACGAACGCCCAAGTTCTGTATAGAGGCAGACGGCAGGCAATTAGGCTCCCTGCTAAATGAGAGTGGATTCACTATGTATGCCCTTGGAGTGGCAAAATCCTTAGCCTGAGACTGGTTGGCAGCTTTAGAATCCTGCCGAAGGACATATGGTTGATGCCATATCACAGAAGAAGCTGGGGACCATCTCAGACCGATTTAGGCATGAAGGGATATTATTTGCATAGTTCTACCCTTTTCACATTCCCATTATTATATTGCTGTTGCCTCTTAGCGTCACAAGAGGGCGGCAGCAGCATAAACATAATGACACAGAGAGGCTTCAGATCTTCTTGCTGGCATACCTCTTGTCCATGTTGGGTTTGCTTAGCCTATAGAGTGGAGGTCTGCTGTGACTAGCTGAGTGAGTAATGAGGAATGATGGACCTGTTTCTGCGGGGAAGGGGGGTATTGGGAAGGAAACAGCATGACAATAGGGTCAAAGCATAGGAGTTTGCTGATCAATTGGATTGAGTGTATCATCTGTTTCTTCGAATGGACATGTGAGAGAGGAACAGCTGCTTCACAGTATTCAGATGCAAGGGGAAGCAGAGAAGGCGATTTCCACCAAAACAAAAAGACTTACACCATCGGGCTACTTGCAGGTTGAAAGATTTCCCTAGTTTGGTGGAGAAATGTGCAAAGTCTCAGACTATCAGTAGCACACACTTTCGGAATATCCTTGGAACAGAATTGTCAGGCTCTCCCTTGGAGGGTTGAGGCCCAGAAAACACCTGCAAAGCTTGCGCCAGTCATCTAGAATATAGAAAGAGGGTGGAGAGAAAAATACAGATGGAGCCAGGCTGGGCAAAAGATTGTCAGGGAGGGGCAACTAACTCTAGCAGAGACATTTATCCCTTATATTGCGGGACCAGGTGCCCCTTACGTATGTGCCTTTGACACCTGTTTTCACCACTTGATCCCCTCAACCCCGTCTATTTGCCCCTTCAAATGTTCCCTCCTAGTGCCCCAAAGATTGCTGCCCTATCAACCTGTTTTCAACACTTTCAGTCACCACAGACACCCTTCCTCTCACCCTATATTTACACCCTCTCAGTAAATCAGATGCTTCTGCCTCTGTTCATTCCCCAGTGGCATGTTGGATGCCCAATTTTCAGTGTTCCAGGCAGTTACCACTCTGTGGACCACCTTTCTGCACACCCAGACTACGCTTCATCAATAGACACATCCATGATCCTCCTCACGGTAAGCCTGGCTTTTCCCTCTGTAGATCATATAGCCAATCTGTAGAGCAGAAATAACTTGGCCAACACTACAGATGCTGCCAGCCCATGCGCGGCTAACTTTTTGCACGCCATGATTACTCTCTATGTCCCCTCTATCCATTTGTCACAGGTACCCTCTCCCTGCCTCATTCGTCTAATCTGCCGACCCCTTTAACTTGCCAAATATTAGAGCTCCTGTGTGCTAAGATCAGCATCTCTGCTCATGCTCTTGCCCCTCTTTACCCTCTCTCTGTGAGTATCTCAACCCTGCTCAGTTCACCACTCCACCAAGTGTCACCGTAAGCAAGTCTTTTGCACATCATATAACCCTTTTCAGTACCACCACATCAGTTGCCTCTTGTGCTGAGTCCATAAAAAATGAGTGTGAACTGCCCCAGAAATTGCAAACACGTGCCAGATTTTTTCTAATCCGCATAGGGCCCTTTCAACAGTGTCAAATAAATCACTGTTTGGTGGGTTTACCCCAAAGGGGTGGCGGTTAGGCAATAAACCAACTAAGAGAAACCCTTCCTTCAGTACCTCATGTAACTGCTTTCATTTCAACCATGGCAGGAGACCTTTTTAGATGCCCAGCAGTGGGCAATAAAATCATGGGGTGCCCCGTCCCTCCACCCATCCCATCAATTTTTTCTTTATCCCCTCTTTCAATACCAGAACCGTAGTTGGACTGTGTGGTGGCCCCTTGTGTTGGGCAATAAGAAAAGGCAGGACCTTGTCCCCGGACACCACTCCCTTATCCCTATCCATTTTTGGGATGCCCCTGTGTGTGGAGTGACAATGAAAATCTAAGGGGTACCCCAAATTTAAACTCAATGCATCGTTCTGAGCCTTCTATGACCCCCCCGTGAAAACGCTCATCCACCCTCGCACCGTTAATATTGGTAACCCCAAATTTGAGTGGCCGCCCCCCCCAAAAAAACAAAATGTGGGTGGGGGAGTGGGGTGGCAGTGAAAATATAGGCCATGAATACTATACCCTCAGTGTGACAGGGAAGCTAGTGGCTCATTGCCTGCAGAGAGTGCCGCTGCCAGGATTTGAACCCTGGTTGTCTAGTTGGAAGTCAGGAACTTACCCACTGGACCACACAGGCTTCCCTTTTGATACTCTGGCAAAACTTCCCTATAGCATGGCCCTGTTCTTTCATGGGCACCGAGACCCATATGCAGTGGCACTGAGGCCTGGATGACCCTGATAGTGTCTTCTCCACCGCACTAAACCTACCAGGAGCAGTAGCTCAGCGTTTAAGTCTTGAGGCTTTGGTGTCATGGGCACCTGTTGGTCAAGGATTCAAATCCCTCCTGTGGCACCAAGGTGCATTTAGCTTATCATGAAGAGGGAAAAAAATCTCCAGAGCTTTTTTTATTTACTGATATCATGTTTTATGTGAGAAAACAGATGAGCATTTTGAGCCATTCCTTTGTTTTTCTACTAGTGTCACCTCAAAAGTAGAGCTTTTGCTCGTCTCCTTTTGGTGGCCTGGAAGTTAGTACCTTATCTACACTAGCTTCCGTGTAAGTAGCCTGTCAGAGCTTCCCTATATCATGGCCATCCTCTCTGATGGGCAATGGGTTCTAAAAGCGATGACGGTCAGGCGTGTATGTTGCTGATAGCGTCTCCTGCAGCAAGTGAAAGGTAACTGTGGCCATAGCTCAGGGGCAAGGTCTTGAGCACTTAATGTGGCTGGTATTTCTTGTGCAGGGGTTCAAGTCCCACCTATGGTGTCTAGCATTGTTTAGGACATCATTAAGAGTCAAAACCTCTAGCATTGTATTTTTTTGTACACTAAGATTTTTTTTAACCTGAGAAAACAGAGGAGCAATTTAAGATGTTCCTTTTTTATTTCTTTTATTTTTGCACTAGTGTCACCACAAAAGTAGCACTGTTCTTTCTGGTGATCCCTTCCTTTTCAGTGTCTTGGAAGTCAGGACCTTACCTACACTAGCTACCATGTGAACAGGCTGTCAAAGCTTCCTTGGATCATGACCATCCTCTTTTATGGGCAATGGTTTATATAGGTGATGATGCTCACGCATGTATGTTGCTGATAGTGTCTCCTGCACCAAAACAAAAACATGCAGAGCTGTAGCGCTTTGGCAAAGTCTTGATAATTTAGTGGCCCTGCTACCTCTTGTGCAAGGGTTCAAGTCCTGCCCATGGTATCAAGGGCTCTTTAGGTCATGATTAATGTTTTAAACTCTAGGGTTGTACTTTTGTACACTAAGATTTGTTCAACTGAGAAAAAAGAGAAGAAATGTAAACCATTCCATTTATTTCTTTCTGCACCAGTGTCACCACAAATGTAGAATTTTTTCTTCTGGCGATCCTCTTGTTTCCAGTGTCTTGGAAGTCAGGACCTTACCTACACTAGCATCCATGTGAGTAACCTGTCAAAGCTTCCCTTTATCATGGCCATCCTTTTTTTATGGGCACTGGTTTTCATAGGCAATGGCGCTGCAGCCTGTGTGTTGATGATAGTGTTTCCTGCACGAGCAAGGTCATGCTGGGGGCTGTAGATCAGAGGCAATGTCTTGCGTGCTTGATGCTGGAGGGTCCTCTTGTGCAAGAGTTCAAATCCCTCCTATGGTGTAAAGAGTGGCTTAGATTGTCTTTATAAGTGAAAACCTCCAACTCTGTACCTTTGTTCAATACCTTATTTTTCCCTTTAAAAAACAGAGAAGCACTGGGAGTGTTTTTTTATTTTGCGAAGGTGTCCCAAAACTACAAATGTTGCTCCCTTTGACCCCTCCCCAGGTGGCTGGTTGGAAGTCAGGACCTAAGCTGCCGGCCCACACTGACTTCCGTATGAGAAGCCTACCAATGCTTCCATATATAATGACCATCCTCCTTTATGGGCAATACGACCCATGAGTAATGATGCTGAGGTCTGTGTGTTGCTGATAGTATCTCCTGCAGTACAGGAGCTGTTGTAGATGCTTTAGCTCAGACGCAAGGTTTTTGGCCTTGCCTATCACAGGTGTTTGCTAGGACAAGGATTCATATCCCTACTTTGGCAGCAAGGTGCCATTTAAGTCTTCTTCAAGAGTCAAAGTCTCTGGCATTGCGTTTTTATGTTTTATTTTGTGATATTTTTTTTACTTGGGGAAAACAGAAGAGCAATTTGAGCTGTTCTCTGTTGTTTCTTTTTTTTTTTTTTTTTTGACAAATGTGGCTCGCCTCGTTCACGTGCATGAAATCGGGGCAAAGCGTTATTATCATTTATTAATTCAAAAGGTTTTTCTTTAAACGTGATGTTTCGTAGTGCAGAATGAGGTCTTAAGCCATACCCAAGCACCCTTCTGTGAGGAGGTGTGCTGTATGGGTAATAAAATAGGGTGAATAATGGTGTTTTCTTCAGTTTTTTTTATGTCAGTTGATGTCTCAAAACAAGAGAGGAATAATGTCTGTGCAGTTGGCTACACACGAAGGTCAAATCTGAGCCCTTTAATGTTTTAAAGAGGTAGACATGGGCAGTGTTAGGCCTTTGCTTTCCAAGTCCTGAATTATGCCTACTGTTGCAGGTGAAGGGAGGAGCAGGTGGCTGGTCTGGTCTGGTGTTGACTGGCCAGGCCTGGCCTGAGGCTGGGACTGGGGTTTTACCAGCTGGTCTGGTCTGGTCTGGTCTACCCAGGCCTGGCCTGAGGCTGGCACTGCCTGGCCTGGAGTTTTTGCTGTAGCTGTATGCAGCCCGGTCTGAGTCAGAAGCCTAGGTTGTGGCTGGTCTGGTCTGGTCTGGTGTGGCCAGGCCAGGCCAGGCCAGGGCTGGGCTGGGCTGGGCTGGGCTGGGCTGGGCTGGGCTGGGCTCCTTAACCCAATCTCAGTCAGTAGCCTGGGAAGCAAGCCCTCGAAGCCCCCGAACGCCCACGAACGCCCAAGTTCTGTATAGAGGCAGACTGCAGGCAATTAGGCTCCCTGCTAAATGAGAGTGGATTCACTATGTATGCCCTTGGAGTGGCAAAATCCTTAGCCTGAGACTGGTTGGCAGCTTAAGAATCCTGCCGAAGGACATATGGTTGATGCCATATCACAGAAGAAGCTGGGGACCATCTCAGACCGAATTAGGCATGAAGGGATATTATTTGCATAGTTCTACCCTTTTCACATTCCCATTATTATATTGCTGTTGCCTCTTAGCGTCACAAGAGGGCGGCAGCAGCATAAACATAATGACACAGAGAGGCTTCAGATCTTCTTGCTGGCATACCTCTTGTCCATGTTGGGTTTGCTTAGCCTATAGAGTGGAGGTCTGCTGTGACTAGCTGAGTGAGTAATGAGGAATGATGCACCTGTTTCTGCGGGGAAGGGGGGTATTGGGAAGGAAACAGCATGACAATAGGGTCAAAGCATAGGAGTTTGCTGATCAATTGGATTGAGTGTATCATCTGTTTCTTCGAATGGACATGTGAGAGAGGAACAGCTGCTTCACAGTATTCAGATGCAAGGGGAAGCAGAGAAGACGATTTCCACCAAAACAAAAAGACTTACACCATCGGGCTACTTGCAGGTTGAAAGATTTCCCTAGTTTGGTGGAGAAATGTGCAAAGTCTCAGACTATCAGTAGCACACACTTTCGGAATATCCTTGGAACAGAATTGTCAGGCTCTCCCTTGGAGGGTTGAGGCCCAGAAAACACCTGCAAAGCTTGCGCCAGTCATCTAGAATATAGTAAGAGGGTGGAGAGAAAAATACAGATGGAGCCAGGCTGGGCAAAAGATTGTCAGGGAGGGGCAACTAACTCTAGCAGAGACATTTATCCCTTATATTGCGGGACCAGGTGCCCCTTACGTATGTGCCTTTGACACCTGTTTTCACCACTTGATCCCCTCAACCCCCGTCTATTTGCCCCTTCAAATGTTCCCTCCTAGTGCCCCAAAGATTGCTGCCCTATCAACCTGTTTTCAACACTTTCAGTCACCACAGACACCCTTCCTCTCACCCTATATTTACACCCTCTCAGTAAATCAGATGCTTCTGCCTCTGTTCATTCCCCAGTGGCATGTTGGATGCCCAATTTTCAGTGTTCCAGGCAGTTACCACTCTGTGGACCACCTTTCTGCACACCCAGACTACGCTTCATCAATAGACACATCCATGATCCTCCTCACGGTAAGCCTGGCTTTTCCCTCTGTAGATCATATAGCCAATCTGTAGAGCAGAAATAACTTGGCCAACACTACAGATGCTGCCAGCCCATGCGCGGCTAACTTTTTGCACGCCATGATTACTCTCTATGTCCCCTCTATCCATTTGTCACAGGTACCCTCTCCCTGCCTCATTCGTCTAATCTGCCGACCCCTTTAACTTGCCAAATATTAGAGCTCCTGTGTGCTAAGATCAGCATCTCTGCTCATGCTCTTGCCCCTCTTTACCCTCTCTCTGTGAGTATCTCAACCCTGCTCAGTTCACCACTCCACCAAGTGTCACCGTAAGCAAGTCTTTTGCACATCATATAACCCGTTTCAGTACCACCACATCAGTTGCCTCTTGTGCTGAGTCTATAAAAAATGAGTGTGAACTGCCCCAGAAATTGCAAACACGTGCCAGATTTTTTCTAATCCGCATAGGGCCCTTTCAACAGTGTCAAATAAATCACTGTTTGGTGGGTTTACCCCAAAGGGGTGGCGGTTAGGCAATAAACCAACTAAGAGAAACCCTTCCTTCAGTACCTCATGTAACTGCTTTCATTTCAACCATGGCAGGAGACCTTTTTAGATGCCCAGCAGTGGGCAATAAAATCATGGGGTGCCCCGTCCCTCCACCCATCCCATCAATTTTTTCTTTATCCCCTCTTTCAATACCAGAACCGTAGTTGGACTGTGTGGTGGCCCCTTGTGTTGGGCAATAAGAAAAGGCAGGACCTTGTCCCCGGACACCACTCCCTTATCCCTATCCATTTTTGGGATGCCCCTGTGTGTGGAGTGACAATGAAAATCTAAGGGGTACCCCAAATTTAAACTCAATGCATCGTTCTGAGCCTTCTATGACCCCCCCGTGAAAACGCTCATCCACCCTCGCACCGTTAATATTGGTAACCCCAAATTTGAGTGGCCGCCCCCCCAAAAAAACAAAATGTGGGTGGGGGAGTGGGGTGGCAGTGAAAATATAGGCCATGAATACTATACCCTCAGTGTGACAGGGAAGCTAGTGGCTCATTGCCTGCAGAGAGTGCCGCTGCCAGGATTAGAACCCTGGTCGTCTAGTTGGAAGTCAGGAACTTACCCACTGGACCACACAGGCTTCCCTTTTGATACTCTGGCAAAACTTCCCTATAGCATGGCCCTGTTCTTTCATGGGCACCGAGACCCATATGCAGTGGCACTGAGGCCTGGATGACCCTGATAGTGTCTTCTCCACCGCACTAAACCTACCAGGAGCAGTAGCTCAGCGTTTAAGTCTTGAGGCTTTGGTGTCATGGGCACCTGTTGGTCAAGGATTCAAATCCCTCCTGTGGCACCAAGGTGCATTTAGCTTATCATGAAGAGGGAAAAAAATCTCCAGAGCCTTTTTTATTTACTGATATCATGTTTTATGTGAGAAAACAGAGGAGCATTTTGAGCCATTCCTTTGTTTTTCTACTAGTGTCACCTCAAAAGTAGAGCTTTTGCTCGTCTCCTTTTGGTGGCCTGGAAGTTAGTACCTTATCTACACTAGCTTCCGTGTAAGTAGCCTGTCAGAGCTTCCCTATATCATGGCCATCCTCTCTGATGGGCAATGGGTTCTAAAGGCGATGACGGTCAGGCGTGTATGTTGCTGATAGCGTCTCCTGCAGCAAGTGAAAGGTAGCTGTGGCCATAGCTCAGGGGCAAGGTCTTGAGCACTTTATGTGGCTGGTATTTCTTGTGCAGGGGTTCAAGTCCCACCTATGGTGTCTAGCATTGTTTAGGACATCATTAAGAGTCAAAACCTCTAGCATTGTATTTTTGGTACACTAAGATTTTTTTTAACCTGAGAAAACAGAGGAGCAATTTAAGATGTTCCTTTTTTATTTCTTTTATTTTTGCACTAGTGTCACCACAAAAGTAGCACTGTTCTTTCTGGTGATCCCTTCCTTTTCAGTGTCTTGGAAGTCAGGACCTTACCTACACTAGCTACCATGTGAACAGGCTGTCAAAGCTTCCTTGGATCATGACCATCCTCTTTTATGGGCAATGGTTTATATAGGTG
Source organism: Pleurodeles waltl (assembly GCF_031143425.1). NCBI lineage: Eukaryota > Metazoa > Chordata > Amphibia > Caudata > Salamandridae > Pleurodeles > Pleurodeles waltl. The sequence goes on along the minus strand of NW_027149975.1, from coordinate 35,961 downwards.
ATGATGCTCAAGCATGTATGTTGCTGATAGTGTCTCCTGCACCAAAACAAAAACATGCAGAGCTGTAGCGCAGTGGCAAAGTCTTGATAATTTAGTGGCCCTGCTACCTCTTGAGCAAGGGTTCAAGTCCTGCCCATGGTATCAAGGGCTCTTTAGGTCATGATTAATGTTTTAAACTCTAGGGTTGTACTTTTGTACACTAAGATTTGTTCAACTGAGAAAAAAGAGAAGAAATGTAAACCATTCCATTTATTTCTTTCTGCACCAGTGTCACCACAAATGTAGAATTTTTTCTTCTGGCGATCCTCTTGTTTCCAGTGTCTTGGAAGTCAGGACCTTACCTACACTAGCATCCATGTGAGTAACCTGTCAAAGCTTCCCTTTATCATGGCCATCCTTTTTTTATGGGCACTGGTTTTCATAGGCAATGGCGCTGCAGCCTGTGTGTTGATGATAGTGTTTCCTGCACGAGCAAGGTCATGCTGGGGGCTGTAGATCAGAGGCAATGTCTTGCGTGCTTGATGCTGGAGGGTCCTCTTGTGCAAGAGTTCAAATCCCGCCTATGGTGTAAAGAGTGGCTTAGATTGTCTTTATAAGTGAAAACCTCCAACTCTGTACCTTTGTTCAATACCTTATTTTTCCCTTTAAAAAACAGAGAAGCACTGGGAGTGTTTTTTTATTTTGCGAAGGTGTCCCAAAACTACAAATGTTGCTCCCTTTGACCCCTCCCCAGGTGGCTGGTTGGAAGTCAGGACCTAAGCTGCCGGCCCACACTGACTTCCGTATGAGAAGCCTACCAATGCTTCCATATATAATGACCATCCTCCTTTATGGGCAATACGACCCATGAGTAATGATGCTGAGGTCTGTGTGTTGCTGATAGTATCTCCTGCAGTACAGGAGCTGTTGTAGATGCTTTAGCTCAGACGCAAGGTTTTTGGCCTTGCCTATCACAGGTGTTTGCTAGGACAAGGATTCATATCCCTACTTTGGCAGCAAGGTGCCATTTAAGTCTTCTTCAAGAGTCAAAGTCTCTGGCATTGCGTTTTTATGTTTTATTTTGTGATATTTTTTTTACTTGGGGAAAACAGAAGAGCAATTTGAGCTGTTCTCTGTTGTTTCTTTTTTTTTTTTTTTTTTGACAAATGTGGCTCGCCTCGTTCACGTGCATGAAATCGGGGCAAAGCGTTATTATCATTTATTAATTCAAAAGGTTTTTCTTTAAACGTGATGTTTCGTAGTGCAGAATGAGGTCTTAAGCCATACCCAAGCACCCTTCTGTGAGGAGGTGTGCTGTATGGGTAATAAAATAGGGTGAATAATGGTGTTTTCTTCAGTTTTTTTTATGTCAGTTGATGTCTCAAAACAAGAGAGGAATAATGTCTGTGCAGTTGGCTACACACGAAGGTCAAATCTGAGCCCTTTAATGTTTTAAAGAGGTAGACATGGGCAGTGTTAGGCCTTTGCTTTCCAAGTCCTGAATTATGCCTACTGTTGCAGGTGAAGGGAGGAGCAGGTGGCTGGTCTGGTCTGGTGTTGACTGGCCAGGCCTGGCCTGAGGCTGGGACTGGGGTTTTACCAGCTGGTCTGGTCTGGTCTGGTCTACCCAGGCCTGGCCTGAGGCTGGCACTGCCTGGCCTGGAGTTTTTGCTGTAGCTGTATGCAGCCCGGTCTGAGTCAGAAGCCTAGGTTGTGGCTGGTCTGGTCTGGTCTGGTGTGGCCAGGCCAGGCCAGGCCAGGGCTGGGCTGGGCTGGGCTGGGCTGGGCTTGGCTGGGCTGGGCTCCTTAACCCAATCTCAGTCAGTAGCCTGGGAAGCAAGCCCTCGAAGCCCCCGAACGCCCACGAACGCCCAAGTTCTGTATAGAGGCAGACTGCAGGCAATTAGGCTCCCTGCTAAATGAGAGTGGATTCACTATGTATGCCCTTGGAGTGGCAAAATCCTTAGCCTGAGACTGGTTGGCAGCTTTAGAATCCTGCCGAAGGACATATGGTTGATGCCATATCACAGAAGAAGCTGGGGACCATCTCAGACCGAATTAGGCATGAAGGGATATTATTTGCATAGTTCTACCCTTTTCACATTCCCATTATTATATTGCTGTTGCCTCTTAGCGTCACAAGAGGGCGGCAGCAGCATAAACATAATGACACAGAGAGGCTTCAGATCTTCTTGCTGGCATACCTCTTGTCCATGTTGGGTTTGCTTAGCCTATAGAGTGGAGGTCTGCTGTGACTAGCTGAGTGAGTAATGAGGAATGATGCACCTGTTTCTGCGGGGAAGGGGGGTATTGGGAAGGAAACAGCATGACAATAGGGTCAAAGCATAGGAGTTTGCTGATCAATTGGATTGAGTGTATCATCTGTTTCTTCGAATGGACATGTGAGAGAGGAACAGCTGCTTCACAGTATTCAGATGCAAGGGGAAGCAGAGAAGACGATTTCCACCAAAACAAAAAGACTTACACCATCGGGCTACTTGCAGGTTGAAAGATTTCCCTAGTTTGGTGGAGAAATGTGCAAAGTCTCAGACTATCAGTAGCACACACTTTCGGAATATCCTTGGAACAGAATTGTCAGGCTCTCCCTTGGAGGGTTGAGGCCCAGAAAACACCTGCAAAGCTTGCGCCAGTCATCTAGAATATAGTAAGAGGGTGGAGAGAAAAATACAGATGGAGCCAGGCTGGGCAAAAGATTGTCAGGGAGGGGCAACTAACTCTAGCAGAGACATTTATCCCTTATATTGCGGGACCAGGTGCCCCTTACGTATGTGCCTTTGACACCTGTTTTCACCACTTGATCCCCTCAACCCCCGTCTATTTGCCCCTTCAAATGTTCCCTCCTAGTGCCCCAAAGATTGCTGCCCTATCAACCTGTTTTCAACACTTTCAGTCACCACAGACACCCTTCCTCTCACCCTATATTTACACCCTCTCAGTAAATCAGATGCTTCTGCCTCTGTTCATTCCCCAGTGGCATGTTGGATGCCCAATTTTCAGTGTTCCAGGCAGTTACCACTCTGTGGACCACCTTTCTGCACACCCAGACTACGCTTCATCAATAGACACATCCATGATCCTCCTCACGGTAAGCCTGGCTTTTCCCTCTGTAGATCATATAGCCAATCTGTAGAGCAGAAATAACTTGGCCAACACTACAGATGCTGCCAGCCCATGCGCGGCTAACTTTTTGCACGCCATGATTACTCTCTATGTCCCCTCTATCCATTTGTCACAGGTACCCTCTCCCTGCCTCATTCGTCTAATCTGCCGACCCCTTTAACTTGCCAAATATTAGAGCTCCTGTGTGCTAAGATCAGCATCTCTGCTCATGCTCTTGCCCCTCTTTACCCTCTCTCTGTGAGTATCTCAACCCTGCTCAGTTCACCACTCCACCAAGTGTCACCGTAAGCAAGTCTTTTGCACATCATATAACCCGTTTCAGTACCACCACATCAGTTGCCTCTTGTGCTGAGTCTATAAAAAATGAGTGTGAACTGCCCCAGAAATTGCAAACACGTGCCAGATTTTTTCTAATCCGCATAGGGCCCTTTCAACAGTGTCAAATAAATCACTGTTTGGTGGGTTTACCCCAAAGGGGTGGCGGTTAGGCAATAAACCAACTAAGAGAAACCCTTCCTTCAGTACCTCATGTAACTGCTTTCATTTCAACCATGGCAGGAGACCTTTTTAGATGCCCAGCAGTGGGCAATAAAATCATGGGGTGCCCCGTCCCTCCACCCATCCCATCAATTTTTTCTTTATCCCCTCTTTCAATACCAGAACCGTAGTTGGACTGTGTGGTGGCCCCTTGTGTTGGGCAATAAGAAAAGGCAGGACCTTGTCCCCGGACACCACTCCCTTATCCCTATCCATTTTTGGGATGCCCCTGTGTGTGGAGTGACAATGAAAATCTAAGGGGTACCCCAAATTTAAACTCAATGCATCGTTCTGAGCCTTCTATGACCCCCCCGTGAAAACGCTCATCCACCCTCGCACCGTTAATATTGGTAACCCCAAATTTGAGTGGCCGCCCCCCCAAAAAAACAAAATGTGGGTGGGGGAGTGGGGTGGCAGTGAAAATATAGGCCATGAATACTATACCCTCAGTGTGACAGTGAAGCTAGTTGCTCATTGCCTGCAGAGAGTGCCGCTGCCAGGATTAGAACCCTGGTCGTCTAGTTGGAAGTCAGGAACTTACCCACTGGACCACACAGGCTTCCCTTTTGATACTCTGGCAAAACTTCCCTATAGCATGGCCCTGTTCTTTCATGGGCACCGAGACCCATATGCAGTGGCACTGAGGCCTGGATGACCCTGATAGTGTCTTCTCCACCGCACTAAACCTACCAGGAGCAGTAGCTCAGCGTTTAAGTCTTGAGGCTTTGGTGTCATGGGCACCTGTTGGTCAAGGATTCAAATCCCTCCTGTGGCACCAAGGTGCATTTAGCTTATCATGAAGAGGGAAAAAAATCTCCAGAGCCTTTTTTATTTACTGATATCATGTTTTATGTGAGAAAACAGAGGAGCATTTTGAGCCATTCCTTTGTTTTTCTACTAGTGTCACCTCAAAAGTAGAGCTTTTGCTCGTCTCCTTTTGGTGGCCTGGAAGTTAGTACCTTATCTACACTAGCTTCCGTGTAAGTAGCCTGTCAGAGCTTCCCTATATCATGGCCATCCTCTCTGATGGGCAATGGGTTCTAAAGGCGATGACGGTCAGGCGTGTATGTTGCTGATAGCGTCTCCTGCAGCAAGTGAAAGGTAGCTGTGGCCATAGCTCAGGGGCAAGGTCTTGAGCACTTTATGTGGCTGGTATTTCTTGTGCAGGGGTTCAAGTCCCACCTATGGTGTCTAGCATTGTTTAGGACATCATTAAGAGTCAAAACCTCTAGCATTGTATTTTTGGTACACTAAGATTTTTTTTAACCTGAGAAAACAGAGGAGCAATTTAAGATGTTCCTTTTTTATTTCTTTTATTTTTGCACTAGTGTCACCACAAAAGTAGCACTGTTCTTTCTGGTGATCCCTTCCTTTTCAGTGTCTTGGAAGTCAGGACCTTACCTACACTAGCTACCATGTGAACAGGCTGTCAAAGCTTCCTTGGATCATGACCATCCTCTTTTATGGGCAATGGTTTATATAGGTGATGATGCTCAAGCATGTATGTTGCTGATAGTGTCTCCTGCACCAAAACAAAAACATGCAGAGCTGTAGCGCAGTGGCAAAGTCTTGATAATTTAGTGGCCCTGCTACCTCTTGTGCAAGGGTTCAAGTCCTGCCCATGGTATCAAGGGCTCTTTAGGTCATGATTAATGTTTTAAACTCTAGGGTTGTACTTTTGTACACTAAGATTTGTTCAACTGAGAAAAAAGAGAAGAAATGTAAACCATTCCATTTATTTCTTTCTGCACCAGTGTCACCACAAATGTAGAATTTTTTCTTCTGGCGATCCTCTTGTTTCCAGTGTCTTGGAAGTCAGGACCTTACCTACACTAGCATCCATGTGAGTAACCTGTCAAAGCTTCCCTTTATCATGGCCATCCTTTTTTTATGGGCACTGGTTTTCATAGGCAATGGCGCTGCAGCCTGTGTGTTGATGATAGTGTTTCCTGCACGAGCAAGGTCATGCTGGGGGCTGTAGATCAGAGGCAATGTCTTGCGTGCTTGATGCTGGAGGGTCCTCTTGTGCAAGAGTTCAAATCCCGCCTATGGTGTAAAGAGTGGCTTAGATTGTCTTTATAAGTGAAAACCTCCAACTCTGTACCTTTGTTCAATACCTTATTTTTCCCTTTAAAAAACAGAGAAGCACTGGGAGTGTTTTTTTATTTTGCGAAGGTGTCCCAAAACTACAAATGTTGCTCCCTTTGACCCCTCCCCAGGTGGCTGGTTGGAAGTCAGGACCTAAGCTGCCGGCCCACACTGACTTCCGTATGAGAAGCCTACCAATGCTTCCATATATAATGACCATCCTCCTTTATGGGCAATACGACCCATGAGTAATGATGCTGAGGTCTGTGTGTTGCTGATAGTATCTCCTGCAGTACAGGAGCTGTTGTAGATGCTTTAGCTCAGACGCAAGGTTTTTGGCCTTGCCTATCACAGGTGTTTGCTAGGACAAGGATTCATATCCCTACTTTGGCAGCAAGGTGCCATTTAAGTCTTCTTCAAGAGTCAAAGTCTCTGGCATTGCGTTTTTATGTTTTATTTTGTGATATTTTTTTTACTTGGGGAAAACAGAAGAGCAATTTGAGCTGTTCTCTGTTGTTTCTTTTTTTTTTTTTTTTTTGACAAATGTGGCTCGCCTCGTTCACGTGCATGAAATCGGGGCAAAGCGTTATTATCATTTATTAATTCAAAAGGTTTTTCTTTAAACGTGATGTTTCGTAGTGCAGAATGAGGTCTTAAGCCATACCCAAGCACCCTTCTGTGAGGAGGTGTGCTGTATGGGTAATAAAATAGGGTGAATAATGGTGTTTTCTTCAGTTTTTTTGATGTCAGTTGATGTCTCAAAACAAGAGAGGAATAATGTCTGTGCAGTTGGCTACACACGAAGGTCAAATCTGAGCCCTTTAATGTTTTAAAGAGGTAGACATGGGCAGTGTTAGGCCTTTGCTTTCCAAGTCCTGAATTATGCCTACTGTTGCAGGTGAAGGGAGGAGCAGGTGGCTGGTCTGGTCTGGTGTTGACTGGCCAGGCCTGGCCTGAGGCTGGGACTGGGGTTTTACCAGCTGGTCTGGTCTGGTCTGGTCTACCCAGGCCTGGCCTGAGGCTGGCACTGCCTGGCCTGGAGTTTTTGCTGTAGCTGTATGCAGCCCGGTCTGAGTCAGAAGCCTAGGTTGTGGCTGGTCTGGTCTGGTCTGGTGTGGCCAGGCCAGGCCAGGCCAGGGCTGGGCTGGGCTGGGCTGGGCTGGGCTGGGCTGGGCTGGGCTGGGCTGGGCTGGGCTCCTTAACCCAATCTCAGTCAGTAGCCTGGGAAGCAAGCCCTCGAAGCCCCCGAACGCCCACGAACGCCCAAGTTCTGTATAGAGGCAGACTGCAGGCAATTAGGCTCCCTGCTAAATGAGAGTGGATTCACTATGTATGCCCTTGGAGTGGCAAAATCCTTAGCCTGAGACTGGTTGGCAGCTTTAGAATCCTGCCGAAGGACATATGGTTGATGCCATATCACAGAAGAAGCTGGGGACCATCTCAGACCGATTTAGGCATGAAGGGATATTATTTGCATAGTTCTACCCTTTTCACATTCCCATTATTATATTGCTGTTGCCTCTTAGCGTCACAAGAGGGCGGCAGCAGCATAAACATAATGACACAGAGAGGCTTCAGATCTTCTTGCTGGCATACCTCTTGTCCATGTTGGGTTTGCTTAGCCTATAGAGTGGAGGTCTGCTGTGACTAGCTGAGTGAGTAATGAGGAATGATGGACCTGTTTCTGCGGGGAAGGGGGGTATTGGGAAGGAAACAGCATGACAATAGGGTCAAAGCATAGGAGTTTGCTGATCAATTGGATTGAGTGTATCATCTGTTTCTTCGAATGGACATGTGAGAGAGGAACAGCTGCTTCACAGTATTCAGATGCAAGGGGAAGCAGAGAAGGCGATTTCCACCAAAACAAAAAGACTTACACCATCGGGCTACTTGCAGGTTGAAAGATTTCCCTAGTTTGGTGGAGAAATGTGCAAAGTCTCAGACTATCAGTAGCACACACTTTCGGAATATCCTTGGAACAGAATTGTCAGGCTCTCCCTTGGAGGGTTGAGGCCCAGAAAACACCTGCAAAGCTTGCGCCAGTCATCTAGAATATAGAAAGAGGGTGGAGAGAAAAATACAGATGGAGCCAGGCTGGGCAAAAGATTGTCAGGGAGGGGCAACTAACTCTAGCAGAGACATTTATCCCTTATATTGCGGGACCAGGTGCCCCTTACGTATGTGCCTTTGACACCTGTTTTCACCACTTGATCCCCTCAACCCCGTCTATTTGCCCCTTCAAATGTTCCCTCCTAGTGCCCCAAAGATTGCTGCCCTATCAACCTGTTTTCAACACTTTCAGTCACCACAGACACCCTTCCTCTCACCCTATATTTACACCCTCTCAGTAAATCAGATGCTTCTGCCTCTGTTCATTCCCCAGTGGCATGTTGGATGCCCAATTTTCAGTGTTCCAGGCAGTTACCACTCTGTGGACCACCTTTCTGCACACCCAGACTACGCTTCATCAATAGACACATCCATGATCCTCCTCACGGTAAGCCTGGCTTTTCCCTCTGTAGATCATATAGCCAATCTGTAGAGCAGAAATAACTTGGCCAACACTACAGATGCTGCCAGCCCATGCGCGGCTAACTTTTTGCACGCCATGATTACTCTCTATGTCCCCTCTATCCATTTGTCACAGGTACCCTCTCCCTGCCTCATTCGTCTAATCTGCCGACCCCTTTAACTTGCCAAATATTAGAGCTCCTGTGTGCTAAGATCAGCATCTCTGCTCATGCTCTTGCCCCTCTTTACCCTCTCTCTGTGAGTATCTCAACCCTGCTCAGTTCACCACTCCACCAAGTGTCACCGTAAGCAAGTCTTTTGCACATCATATAACCCTTTTCAGTACCACCACATCAGTTGCCTCTTGTGCTGAGTCCATAAAAAATGAGTGTGAACTGCCCCAGAAATTGCAAACACGTGCCAGATTTTTTCTAATCCGCATAGGGCCCTTTCAACAGTGTCAAATAAATCACTGTTTGGTGGGTTTACCCCAAAGGGGTGGCGGTTAGGCAATAAACCAACTAAGAGAAACCCTTCCTTCAGTACCTCATGTAACTGCTTTCATTTCAACCATGGCAGGAGACCTTTTTAGATGCCCAGCAGTGGGCAATAAAATCATGGGGTGCCCCGTCCCTCCACCCATCCCATCAATTTTTTCTTTATCCCCTCTTTCAATACCAGAACCGTAGTTGGACTGTGTGGTGGCCCCTTGTGTTGGGCAATAAGAAAAGGCAGGACCTTGTCCCCGGACACCACTCCCTTATCCCTATCCATTTTTGGGATGCCCCTGTGTGTGGAGTGACAATGAAAATCTAAGGGGTACCCCAAATTTAAACTCAATGCATCGTTCTGAGCCTTCTATGACCCCCCCGTGAAAACGCTCATCCACCCTCGCACCGTTAATATTGGTAACCCCAAATTTGAGTGGCCGCCCCCCCCAAAAAAACAAAATGTGGGTGGGGGAGTGGGGTGGCAGTGAAAATATAGGCCATGAATACTATACCCTCAGTGTGACAGGGAAGCTAGTGGCTCATTGCCTGCAGAGAGTGCCGCTGCCAGGATTTGAACCCTGGTTGTCTAGTTGGAAGTCAGGAACTTACCCACTGGACCACACAGGCTTCCCTTTTGATACTCTGGCAAAACTTCCCTATAGCATGGCCCTGTTCTTTCATGGGCACCGAGACCCATATGCAGTGGCACTGAGGCCTGGATGACCCTGATAGTGTCTTCTCCACCGCACTAAACCTACCAGGAGCAGTAGCTCAGCGTTTAAGTCTTGAGGCTTTGGTGTCATGGGCACCTGTTGGTCAAGGATTCAAATCCCTCCTGTGGCACCAAGGTGCATTTAGCTTATCATGAAGAGGGAAAAAAATCTCCAGAGCTTTTTTTATTTACTGATATCATGTTTTATGTGAGAAAACAGATGAGCATTTTGAGCCATTCCTTTGTTTTTCTACTAGTGTCACCTCAAAAGTAGAGCTTTTGCTCGTCTCCTTTTGGTGGCCTGGAAGTTAGTACCTTATCTACACTAGCTTCCGTGTAAGTAGCCTGTCAGAGCTTCCCTATATCATGGCCATCCTCTCTGATGGGCAATGGGTTCTAAAAGCGATGACGGTCAGGCGTGTATGTTGCTGATAGCGTCTCCTGCAGCAAGTGAAAGGTAACTGTGGCCATAGCTCAGGGGCAAGGTCTTGAGCACTTAATGTGGCTGGTATTTCTTGTGCAGGGGTTCAAGTCCCACCTATGGTGTCTAGCATTGTTTAGGACATCATTAAGAGTCAAAACCTCTAGCATTGTATTTTTTTGTACACTAAGATTTTTTTTAACCTGAGAAAACAGAGGAGCAATTTAAGATGTTCCTTTTTTATTTCTTTTATTTTTGCACTAGTGTCACCACAAAAGTAGCACTGTTCTTTCTGGTGATCCCTTCCTTTTCAGTGTCTTGGAAGTCAGGACCTTACCTACACTAGCTACCATGTGAACAGGCTGTCAAAGCTTCCTTGGATCATGACCATCCTCTTTTATGGGCAATGGTTTATATAGGTGATGATGCTCACGCATGTATGTTGCTGATAGTGTCTCCTGCACCAAAACAAAAACATGCAGAGCTGTAGCGCTTTGGCAAAGTCTTGATAATTTAGTGGCCCTGCTACCTCTTGTGCAAGGGTTCAAGTCCTGCCCATGGTATCAAGGGCTCTTTAGGTCATGATTAATGTTTTAAACTCTAGGGTTGTACTTTTGTACACTAAGATTTGTTCAACTGAGAAAAAAGAGAAGAAATGTAAACCATTCCATTTATTTCTTTCTGCACCAGTGTCACCACAAATGTAGAATTTTTTCTTCTGGCGATCCTCTTGTTTCCAGTGTCTTGGAAGTCAGGACCTTACCTACACTAGCATCCATGTGAGTAACCTGTCAAAGCTTCCCTTTATCATGGCCATCCTTTTTTTATGGGCACTGGTTTTCATAGGCAATGGCGCTGCAGCCTGTGTGTTGATGATAGTGTTTCCTGCACGAGCAAGGTCATGCTGGGGGCTGTAGATCAGAGGCAATGTCTTGCGTGCTTGATGCTGGAGGGTCCTCTTGTGCAAGAGTTCAAATCCCGCCTATGGTGTAAAGAGTGGCTTAGATTGTCTTTATAAGTGAAAACCTCCAACTCTGTACCTTTGTTCAATACCTTATTTTTCCCTTTAAAAAACAGAGAAGCACTGGGAGTGTTTTTTTATTTTGCGAAGGTGTCCCAAAACTACAAATGTTGCTCCCTTTGACCCCTCCCCAGGTGGCTGGTTGGAAGTCAGGACCTAAGCTGCCGGCCCACACTGACTTCCGTATGAGAAGCCTACCAATGCTTCCATATATAATGACCATCCTCCTTTATGGGCAATACGACCCATGAGTAATGATGCTGAGGTCTGTGTGTTGCTGATAGTATCTCCTGCAGTACAGGAGCTGTTGTAGATGCTTTAGCTCAGACGCAAGGTTTTTGGCCTTGCCTATCACAGGTGTTTGCTAGGACAAGGATTCATATCCCTACTTTGGCAGCAAGGTGCCATTTAAGTCTTCTTCAAGAGTCAAAGTCTCTGGCATTGCGTTTTTATGTTTTATTTTGTGATATTTTTTTTACTTGGGGAAAACAGAAGAGCAATTTGAGCTGTTCTCTGTTGTTTCTTTTTTTTTTTTTTTTTTGACAAATGTGGCTCGCCTCGTTCACGTGCATGAAATCGGGGCAAAGCGTTATTATCATTTATTAATTCAAAAGGTTTTTCTTTAAACGTGATGTTTCGTAGTGCAGAATGAGGTCTTAAGCCATACCCAAGCACCCTTCTGTGAGGAGGTGTGCTGTATGGGTAATAAAATAGGGTGAATAATGGTGTTTTCTTCAGTTTTTTTTATGTCAGTTGATGTCTCAAAACAAGAGAGGAATAATGTCTGTGCAGTTGGCTACACACGAAGGTCAAATCTGAGCCCTTTAATGTTTTAAAGAGGTAGACATGGGCAGTGTTAGGCCTTTGCTTTCCAAGTCCTGAATTATGCCTACTGTTGCAGGTGAAGGGAGGAGCAGGTGGCTGGTCTGGTCTGGTGTTGACTGGCCAGGCCTGGCCTGAGGCTGGGACTGGGGTTTTACCAGCTGGTCTGGTCTGGTCTGGTCTACCCAGGCCTGGCCTGAGGCTGGCACTGCCTGGCCTGGAGTTTTTGCTGTAGCTGTATGCAGCCCGGTCTGAGTCAGAAGCCTAGGTTGTGGCTGGTCTGGTCTGGTCTGGTGTGGCCAGGCCAGGCCAGGCCAGGGCTGGGCTGGGCTGGGCTGGGCTGGGCTTGGCTGGGCTGGGCTCCTTAACCCAATCTCAGTCAGTAGCCTGGGAAGCAAGCCCTCGAAGCCCCCGAACGCCCCCGAACGCCCAAGTTCTGTATAGAGGCAGACTGCAGGCAATTAGGCTCCCTGCTAAATGAGAGTGGATTCACTATGTATGCCCTTGGAGTGGCAAAATCCTTAGCCTGAGACTGGTTGGCAGCTTTAGAATCCTGCCGAAGGACATATGGTTGATGCCATATCACAGAAGAAGCTGGGGACCATCTCAGACCGAATTAGGCATGAAGGGATATTATTTGCATAGTTCTACCCTTTTCACATTCCCATTATTATATTGCTGTTGCCTCTTAGCGTCACAAGAGGGCGGCAGCAGCATAAACATAATGACACAGAGAGGCTTCAGATCTTCTTGCTGGCATACCTCTTGTCCATGTTGGGTTTGCTTAGCCTATAGAGTGGAGGTCTGCTGTGACTAGCTGAGTGAGTAATGAGGAATGATGCACCTGTTTCTGCGGGGAAGGGGGGTATTGGGAAGGAAACAGCATGACAATAGGGTCAAAGCATAGGAGTTTGCTGATCAATTGGATTGAGTGTATCATCTGTTTCTTCGAATGGACATGTGAGAGAGGAACAGCTGCTTCACAGTATTCAGATGCAAGGGGAAGCAGAGAAGACGATTTCCACCAAAACAAAAAGACTTACACCATCGGGCTACTTGCAGGTTGAAAGATTTCCCTAGTTTGGTGGAGAAATGTGCAAAGTCTCAGACTATCAGTAGCACACACTTTCGGAATATCCTTGGAACAGAATTGTCAGGCTCTCCCTTGGAGGGTTGAGGCCCAGAAAACACCTGCAAAGCTTGCGCCAGTCATCTAGAATATAGTAAGAGGGTGGAGAGAAAAATACAGATGGAGCCAGGCTGGGCAAAAGATTGTCAGGGAGGGGCAACTAACTCTAGCAGAGACATTTATCCCTTATATTGCGGGACCAGGTGCCCCTTACGTATGTGCCTTTGACACCTGTTTTCACCACTTGATCCCCTCAACCCCCGTCTATTTGCCCCTTCAAATGTTCCCTCCTAGTGCCCCAAAGATTGCTGCCCTATCAACCTGTTTTCAACACTTTCAGTCACCACAGACACCCTTCCTCTCACCCTATATTTACACCCTCTCAGTAAATCAGATGCTTCTGCCTCTGTTCATTCCCCAGTGGCATGTTGGATGCCCAATTTTCAGTGTTCCAGGCAGTTACCACTCTGTGGACCACCTTTCTGCACACCCAGACTACGCTTCATCAATAGACACATCCATGATCCTCCTCACGGTAAGCCTGGCTTTTCCCTCTGTAGATCATATAGCCAATCTGTAGAGCAGAAATAACTTGGCCAACACTACAGATGCTGCCAGCCCATGCGCGGCTAACTTTTTGCACGCCATGATTACTCTCTATGTCCCCTCTATCCATTTGTCACAGGTACCCTCTCCCTGCCTCATTCGTCTAATCTGCCGACCCCTTTAACTTGCCAAATATTAGAGCTCCTGTGTGCTAAGATCAGCATCTCTGCTCATGCTCTTGCCCCTCTTTACCCTCTCTCTGTGAGTATCTCAACCCTGCTCAGTTCACCACTCCACCAAGTGTCACCGTAAGCAAGTCTTTTGCACATCATATAACCCGTTTCAGTACCACCACATCAGTTGCCTCTTGTGCTGAGTCTATAAAAAATGAGTGTGAACTGCCCCAGAAATTGCAAACACGTGCCAGATTTTTTCTAATCCGCATAGGGCCCTTTCAACAGTGTCAAATAAATCACTGTTTGGTGGGTTTACCCCAAAGGGGTGGCGGTTAGGCAATAAACCAACTAAGAGAAACCCTTCCTTCAGTACCTCATGTAACTGCTTTCATTTCAACCATGGCAGGAGACCTTTTTAGATGCCCAGCAGTGGGCAATAAAATCATGGGGTGCCCCGTCCCTCCACCCATCCCATCAATTTTTTCTTTATCCCCTCTTTCAATACCAGAACCGTAGTTGGACTGTGTGGTGGCCCCTTGTGTTGGGCAATAAGAAAAGGCAGGACCTTGTCCCCGGACACCACTCCCTTATCCCTATCCATTTTTGGGATGCCCCTGTGTGTGGAGTGACAATGAAAATCTAAGGGGTACCCCAAATTTAAACTCAATGCATCGTTCTGAGCCTTCTATGACCCCCCCGTGAAAACGCTCATCCACCCTCGCACCGTTAATATTGGTAACCCCAAATTTGAGTGGCCGCCCCCCCAAAAAAACAAAATGTGGGTGGGGGAGTGGGGTGGCAGTGAAAATATAGGCCATGAATACTATACCCTCAGTGTGACAGTGAAGCTAGTTGCTCATTGCCTGCAGAGAGTGCCGCTGCCAGGATTAGAACCCTGGTCGTCTAGTTGGAAGTCAGGAACTTACCCACTGGACCACACAGGCTTCCCTTTTGATACTCTGGCAAAACTTCCCTATAGCATGGCCCTGTTCTTTCATGGGCACCGAGACCCATATGCAGTGGCACTGAGGCCTGGATGACCCTGATAGTGTCTTCTCCACCGCACTAAACCTACCAGGAGCAGTAGCTCAGCGTTTAAGTCTTGAGGCTTTGGTGTCATGGGCACCTGTTGGTCAAGGATTCAAATCCCTCCTGTGGCACCAAGGTGCATTTAGCTTATCATGAAGAGGGAAAAAAATCTCCAGAGCCTTTTTTATTTACTGATATCATGTTTTATGTGAGAAAACAGAGGAGCATTTTGAGCCATTCCTTTGTTTTTCTACTAGTGTCACCTCAAAAGTAGAGCTTTTGCTCGTCTCCTTTTGGTGGCCTGGAAGTTAGTACCTTATCTACACTAGCTTCCGTGTAAGTAGCCTGTCAGAGCTTCCCTATATCATGGCCATCCTCTCTGATGGGCAATGGGTTCTAAAGGCGATGACGGTCAGGCGTGTATGTTGCTGATAGCGTCTCCTGCAGCAAGTGAAAGGTAGCTGTGGCCATAGCTCAGGGGCAAGGTCTTGAGCACTTTATGTGGCTGGTATTTCTTGTGCAGGGGTTCAAGTCCCACCTATGGTGTCTAGCATTGTTTAGGACATCATTAAGAGTCAAAACCTCTAGCATTGTATTTTTGGTACACTAAGATTTTTTTTAACCTGAGAAAACAGAGGAGCAATTTAAGATGTTCCTTTTTTATTTCTTTTATTTTTGCACTAGTGTCACCACAAAAGTAGCACTGTTCTTTCTGGTGATCCCTTCCTTTTCAGTGTCTTGGAAGTCAGGACCTTACCTACACTAGCTACCATGTGAACAGGCTGTCAAAGCTTCCTTGGATCATGACCATCCTCTTTTATGGGCAATGGTTTATATAGGTGATGATGCTCAAGCATGTATGTTGCTGATAGTGTCTCCTGCACCAAAACAAAAACATGCAGAGCTGTAGCGCAGTGGCAAAGTCTTGATAATTTAGTGGCCCTGCTACCTCTTGTGCAAGGGTTCAAGTCCTGCCCATGGTATCAAGGGCTCTTTAGGTCATGATTAATGTTTTAAACTCTAGGGTTGTACTTTTGTACACTAAGATTTGTTCAACTGAGAAAAAAGAGAAGAAATGTAAACCATTCCATTTATTTCTTTCTGCACCAGTGTCACCACAAATGTAGAATTTTTTCTTCTGGCGATCCTCTTGTTTCCAGTGTCTTGGAAGTCAGGACCTTACCTACACTAGCATCCATGTGAGTAACCTGTCAAAGCTTCCCTTTATCATGGCCATCCTTTTTTTATGGGCACTGGTTTTCATAGGCAATGGCGCTGCAGCCTGTGTGTTGATGATAGTGTTTCCTGCACGAGCAAGGTCATGCTGGGGGCTGTAGATCAGAGGCAATGTCTTGCGTGCTTGATGCTGGAGGGTCCTCTTGTGCAAGAGTTCAAATCCCGCCTATGGTGTAAAGAGTGGCTTAGATTGTCTTTATAAGTGAAAACCTCCAACTCTGTACCTTTGTTCAATACCTTATTTTTCCCTTTAAAAAACAGAGAAGCACTGGGAGTGTTTTTTTATTTTGCGAAGGTGTCCCAAAACTACAAATGTTGCTCCCTTTGACCCCTCCCCAGGTGGCTGGTTGGAAGTCAGGACCTAAGCTGCCGGCCCACACTGACTTCCGTATGAGAAGCCTACCAATGCTTCCATATATAATGACCATCCTCCTTTATGGGCAATACGACCCATGAGTAATGATGCTGAGGTCTGTGTGTTGCTGATAGTATCTCCTGCAGTACAGGAGCTGTTGTAGATGCTTTAGCTCAGACGCAAGGTTTTTGGCCTTGCCTATCACAGGTGTTTGCTAGGACAAGGATTCATATCCCTACTTTGGCAGCAAGGTGCCATTTAAGTCTTCTTCAAGAGTCAAAGTCTCTGGCATTGCGTTTTTATGTTTTATTTTGTGATATTTTTTTTACTTGGGGAAAACAGAAGAGCAATTTGAGCTGTTCTCTGTTGTTTCTTTTTTTTTTTTTTTTTTGACAAATGTGGCTCGCCTCGTTCACGTGCATGAAATCGGGGCAAAGCGTTATTATCATTTATTAATTCAAAAGGTTTTTCTTTAAACGTGATGTTTCGTAGTGCAGAATGAGGTCTTAAGCCATACCCAAGCACCCTTCTGTGAGGAGGTGTGCTGTATGGGTAATAAAATAGGGTGAATAATGGTGTTTTCTTCAGTTTTTTTTATGTCAGTTGATGTCTCAAAACAAGAGAGGAATAATGTCTGTGCAGTTGGCTACACACGAAGGTCAAATCTGAGCCCTTTAATGTTTTAAAGAGGTAGACATGGGCAGTGTTAGGCCTTTGCTTTCCAAGTCCTGAATTATGCCTACTGTTGCAGGTGAAGGGAGGAGCAGGTGGCTGGTCTGGTCTGGTGTTGACTGGCCAGGCCTGGCCTGAGGCTGGGACTGGGGTTTTACCAGCTGGTCTGGTCTGGTCTGGTCTACCCAGGCCTGGCCTGAGGCTGGCACTGCCTGGCCTGGAGTTTTTGCTGTAGCTGTATGCAGCCCGGTCTGAGTCAGAAGCCTAGGTTGTGGCTGGTCTGGTCTGGTCTGGTGTGGCCAGGCCAGGCCAGGCCAGGGCTGGGCTGGGCTGGGCTGGGCTGGGCTTGGCTGGGCTGGGCTCCTTAACCCAATCTCAGTCAGTAGCCTGGGAAGCAAGCCCTCGAAGCCCCCGAACGCCCACGAACGCCCAAGTTCTGTATAGAGGCAGACTGCAGGCAATTAGGCTCCCTGCTAAATGAGAGTGGATTCACTATGTATGCCCTTGGAGTGGCAAAATCCTTAGCCTGAGACTGGTTGGCAGCTTTAGAATCCTGCCGAAGGACATATGGTTGATGCCATATCACAGAAGAAGCTGGGGACCATCTCAGACCGATTTAGGCATGAAGGGATATTATTTGCATAGTTCTACCCTTTTCACATTCCCATTATTATATTGCTGTTGCCTCTTAGCGTCACAAGAGGGCGGCAGCAGCATAAACATAATGACACAGAGAGGCTTCAGATCTTCTTGCTGGCATACCTCTTGTCCATGTTGGGTTTGCTTAGCCTATAGAGTGGAGGTCTGCTGTGACTAGCTGAGTGAGTAATGAGGAATGATGGACCTGTTTCTGCGGGGAAGGGGGGTATTGGGAAGGAAACAGCATGACAATAGGGTCAAAGCATAGGAGTTTGCTGATCAATTGGATTGAGTGTATCATCTGTTTCTTCGAATGGACATGTGAGAGAGGAACAGCTGCTTCACAGTATTCAGATGCAAGGGGAAGCAGAGAAGGCGATTTCCACCAAAACAAAAAGACTTACACCATCGGGCTACTTGCAGGTTGAAAGATTTCCCTAGTTTGGTGGAGAAATGTGCAAAGTCTCAGACTATCAGTAGCACACACTTTCGGAATATCCTTGGAACAGAATTGTCAGGCTCTCCCTTGGAGGGTTGAGGCCCAGAAAACACCTGCAAAGCTTGCGCCAGTCATCTAGAATATAGAAAGAGGGTGGAGAGAAAAATACAGATGGAGCCAGGCTGGGCAAA
Organism: Pleurodeles waltl; assembly: GCF_031143425.1. Classification (NCBI taxonomy): domain Eukaryota; kingdom Metazoa; phylum Chordata; class Amphibia; order Caudata; family Salamandridae; genus Pleurodeles; species Pleurodeles waltl. The sequence goes on along the minus strand of NW_027149975.1, from coordinate 17,826 downwards.
AGATTGTCAGGGAGGGGCAACTAACTCTAGCAGAGACATTTATCCCTTATATTGCGGGACCAGGTGCCCCTTACGTATGTGCCTTTGACACCTGTTTTCACCACTTGATCCCCTCAACCCCGTCTATTTGCCCCTTCAAATGTTCCCTCCTAGTGCCCCAAAGATTGCTGCCCTATCAACCTGTTTTCAACACTTTCAGTCACCACAGACACCCTTCCTCTCACCCTATATTTACACCCTCTCAGTAAATCAGATGCTTCTGCCTCTGTTCATTCCCCAGTGGCATGTTGGATGCCCAATTTTCAGTGTTCCAGGCAGTTACCACTCTGTGGACCACCTTTCTGCACACCCAGACTACGCTTCATCAATAGACACATCCATGATCCTCCTCACGGTAAGCCTGGCTTTTCCCTCTGTAGATCATATAGCCAATCTGTAGAGCAGAAATAACTTGGCCAACACTACAGATGCTGCCAGCCCATGCGCGGCTAACTTTTTGCACGCCATGATTACTCTCTATGTCCCCTCTATCCATTTGTCACAGGTACCCTCTCCCTGCCTCATTCGTCTAATCTGCCGACCCCTTTAACTTGCCAAATATTAGAGCTCCTGTGTGCTAAGATCAGCATCTCTGCTCATGCTCTTGCCCCTCTTTACCCTCTCTCTGTGAGTATCTCAACCCTGCTCAGTTCACCACTCCACCAAGTGTCACCGTAAGCAAGTCTTTTGCACATCATATAACCCTTTTCAGTACCACCACATCAGTTGCCTCTTGTGCTGAGTCCATAAAAAATGAGTGTGAACTGCCCCAGAAATTGCAAACACGTGCCAGATTTTTTCTAATCCGCATAGGGCCCTTTCAACAGTGTCAAATAAATCACTGTTTGGTGGGTTTACCCCAAAGGGGTGGCGGTTAGGCAATAAACCAACTAAGAGAAACCCTTCCTTCAGTACCTCATGTAACTGCTTTCATTTCAACCATGGCAGGAGACCTTTTTAGATGCCCAGCAGTGGGCAATAAAATCATGGGGTGCCCCGTCCCTCCACCCATCCCATCAATTTTTTCTTTATCCCCTCTTTCAATACCAGAACCGTAGTTGGACTGTGTGGTGGCCCCTTGTGTTGGGCAATAAGAAAAGGCAGGACCTTGTCCCCGGACACCACTCCCTTATCCCTATCCATTTTTGGGATGCCCCTGTGTGTGGAGTGACAATGAAAATCTAAGGGGTACCCCAAATTTAAACTCAATGCATCGTTCTGAGCCTTCTATGACCCCCCCGTGAAAACGCTCATCCACCCTCGCACCGTTAATATTGGTAACCCCAAATTTGAGTGGCCGCCCCCCCCAAAAAAACAAAATGTGGGTGGGGGAGTGGGGTGGCAGTGAAAATATAGGCCATGAATACTATACCCTCAGTGTGACAGGGAAGCTAGTGGCTCATTGCCTGCAGAGAGTGCCGCTGCCAGGATTTGAACCCTGGTTGTCTAGTTGGAAGTCAGGAACTTACCCACTGGACCACACAGGCTTCCCTTTTGATACTCTGGCAAAACTTCCCTATAGCATGGCCCTGTTCTTTCATGGGCACCGAGACCCATATGCAGTGGCACTGAGGCCTGGATGACCCTGATAGTGTCTTCTCCACCGCACTAAACCTACCAGGAGCAGTAGCTCAGCGTTTAAGTCTTGAGGCTTTGGTGTCATGGGCACCTGTTGGTCAAGGATTCAAATCCCTCCTGTGGCACCAAGGTGCATTTAGCTTATCATGAAGAGGGAAAAAAATCTCCAGAGCTTTTTTTATTTACTGATATCATGTTTTATGTGAGAAAACAGATGAGCATTTTGAGCCATTCCTTTGTTTTTCTACTAGTGTCACCTCAAAAGTAGAGCTTTTGCTCGTCTCCTTTTGGTGGCCTGGAAGTTAGTACCTTATCTACACTAGCTTCCGTGTAAGTAGCCTGTCAGAGCTTCCCTATATCATGGCCATCCTCTCTGATGGGCAATGGGTTCTAAAAGCGATGACGGTCAGGCGTGTATGTTGCTGATAGCGTCTCCTGCAGCAAGTGAAAGGTAACTGTGGCCATAGCTCAGGGGCAAGGTCTTGAGCACTTAATGTGGCTGGTATTTCTTGTGCAGGGGTTCAAGTCCCACCTATGGTGTCTAGCATTGTTTAGGACATCATTAAGAGTCAAAACCTCTAGCATTGTATTTTTTTGTACACTAAGATTTTTTTTAACCTGAGAAAACAGAGGAGCAATTTAAGATGTTCCTTTTTTATTTCTTTTATTTTTGCACTAGTGTCACCACAAAAGTAGCACTGTTCTTTCTGGTGATCCCTTCCTTTTCAGTGTCTTGGAAGTCAGGACCTTACCTACACTAGCTACCATGTGAACAGGCTGTCAAAGCTTCCTTGGATCATGACCATCCTCTTTTATGGGCAATGGTTTATATAGGTGATGATGCTCACGCATGTATGTTGCTGATAGTGTCTCCTGCACCAAAACAAAAACATGCAGAGCTGTAGCGCTTTGGCAAAGTCTTGATAATTTAGTGGCCCTGCTACCTCTTGTGCAAGGGTTCAAGTCCTGCCCATGGTATCAAGGGCTCTTTAGGTCATGATTAATGTTTTAAACTCTAGGGTTGTACTTTTGTACACTAAGATTTGTTCAACTGAGAAAAAAGAGAAGAAATGTAAACCATTCCATTTATTTCTTTCTGCACCAGTGTCACCACAAATGTAGAATTTTTTCTTCTGGCGATCCTCTTGTTTCCAGTGTCTTGGAAGTCAGGACCTTACCTACACTAGCATCCATGTGAGTAACCTGTCAAAGCTTCCCTTTATCATGGCCATCCTTTTTTTATGGGCACTGGTTTTCATAGGCAATGGCGCTGCAGCCTGTGTGTTGATGATAGTGTTTCCTGCACGAGCAAGGTCATGCTGGGGGCTGTAGATCAGAGGCAATGTCTTGCGTGCTTGATGCTGGAGGGTCCTCTTGTGCAAGAGTTCAAATCCCTCCTATGGTGTAAAGAGTGGCTTAGATTGTCTTTATAAGTGAAAACCTCCAACTCTGTACCTTTGTTCAATACCTTATTTTTCCCTTTAAAAAACAGAGAAGCACTGGGAGTGTTTTTTTATTTTGCGAAGGTGTCCCAAAACTACAAATGTTGCTCCCTTTGACCCCTCCCCAGGTGGCTGGTTGGAAGTCAGGACCTAAGCTGCCGGCCCACACTGACTTCCGTATGAGAAGCCTACCAATGCTTCCATATATAATGACCATCCTCCTTTATGGGCAATACGACCCATGAGTAATGATGCTGAGGTCTGTGTGTTGCTGATAGTATCTCCTGCAGTACAGGAGCTGTTGTAGATGCTTTAGCTCAGACGCAAGGTTTTTGGCCTTGCCTATCACAGGTGTTTGCTAGGACAAGGATTCATATCCCTACTTTGGCAGCAAGGTGCCATTTAAGTCTTCTTCAAGAGTCAAAGTCTCTGGCATTGCGTTTTTATGTTTTATTTTGTGATATTTTTTTTACTTGGGGAAAACAGAAGAGCAATTTGAGCTGTTCTCTGTTGTTTCTTTTTTTTTTTTTTTTTTGACAAATGTGGCTCGCCTCGTTCACGTGCATGAAATCGGGGCAAAGCGTTATTATCATTTATTAATTCAAAAGGTTTTTCTTTAAACGTGATGTTTCGTAGTGCAGAATGAGGTCTTAAGCCATACCCAAGCACCCTTCTGTGAGGAGGTGTGCTGTATGGGTAATAAAATAGGGTGAATAATGGTGTTTTCTTCAGTTTTTTTTATGTCAGTTGATGTCTCAAAACAAGAGAGGAATAATGTCTGTGCAGTTGGCTACACACGAAGGTCAAATCTGAGCCCTTTAATGTTTTAAAGAGGTAGACATGGGCAGTGTTAGGCCTTTGCTTTCCAAGTCCTGAATTATGCCTACTGTTGCAGGTGAAGGGAGGAGCAGGTGGCTGGTCTGGTCTGGTGTTGACTGGCCAGGCCTGGCCTGAGGCTGGGACTGGGGTTTTACCAGCTGGTCTGGTCTGGTCTGGTCTACCCAGGCCTGGCCTGAGGCTGGCACTGCCTGGCCTGGAGTTTTTGCTGTAGCTGTATGCAGCCCGGTCTGAGTCAGAAGCCTAGGTTGTGGCTGGTCTGGTCTGGTCTGGTGTGGCCAGGCCAGGCCAGGCCAGGGCTGGGCTGGGCTGGGCTGGGCTGGGCTGGGCTGGGCTGGGCTCCTTAACCCAATCTCAGTCAGTAGCCTGGGAAGCAAGCCCTCGAAGCCCCCGAACGCCCACGAACGCCCAAGTTCTGTATAGAGGCAGACTGCAGGCAATTAGGCTCCCTGCTAAATGAGAGTGGATTCACTATGTATGCCCTTGGAGTGGCAAAATCCTTAGCCTGAGACTGGTTGGCAGCTTAAGAATCCTGCCGAAGGACATATGGTTGATGCCATATCACAGAAGAAGCTGGGGACCATCTCAGACCGAATTAGGCATGAAGGGATATTATTTGCATAGTTCTACCCTTTTCACATTCCCATTATTATATTGCTGTTGCCTCTTAGCGTCACAAGAGGGCGGCAGCAGCATAAACATAATGACACAGAGAGGCTTCAGATCTTCTTGCTGGCATACCTCTTGTCCATGTTGGGTTTGCTTAGCCTATAGAGTGGAGGTCTGCTGTGACTAGCTGAGTGAGTAATGAGGAATGATGCACCTGTTTCTGCGGGGAAGGGGGGTATTGGGAAGGAAACAGCATGACAATAGGGTCAAAGCATAGGAGTTTGCTGATCAATTGGATTGAGTGTATCATCTGTTTCTTCGAATGGACATGTGAGAGAGGAACAGCTGCTTCACAGTATTCAGATGCAAGGGGAAGCAGAGAAGACGATTTCCACCAAAACAAAAAGACTTACACCATCGGGCTACTTGCAGGTTGAAAGATTTCCCTAGTTTGGTGGAGAAATGTGCAAAGTCTCAGACTATCAGTAGCACACACTTTCGGAATATCCTTGGAACAGAATTGTCAGGCTCTCCCTTGGAGGGTTGAGGCCCAGAAAACACCTGCAAAGCTTGCGCCAGTCATCTAGAATATAGTAAGAGGGTGGAGAGAAAAATACAGATGGAGCCAGGCTGGGCAAAAGATTGTCAGGGAGGGGCAACTAACTCTAGCAGAGACATTTATCCCTTATATTGCGGGACCAGGTGCCCCTTACGTATGTGCCTTTGACACCTGTTTTCACCACTTGATCCCCTCAACCCCCGTCTATTTGCCCCTTCAAATGTTCCCTCCTAGTGCCCCAAAGATTGCTGCCCTATCAACCTGTTTTCAACACTTTCAGTCACCACAGACACCCTTCCTCTCACCCTATATTTACACCCTCTCAGTAAATCAGATGCTTCTGCCTCTGTTCATTCCCCAGTGGCATGTTGGATGCCCAATTTTCAGTGTTCCAGGCAGTTACCACTCTGTGGACCACCTTTCTGCACACCCAGACTACGCTTCATCAATAGACACATCCATGATCCTCCTCACGGTAAGCCTGGCTTTTCCCTCTGTAGATCATATAGCCAATCTGTAGAGCAGAAATAACTTGGCCAACACTACAGATGCTGCCAGCCCATGCGCGGCTAACTTTTTGCACGCCATGATTACTCTCTATGTCCCCTCTATCCATTTGTCACAGGTACCCTCTCCCTGCCTCATTCGTCTAATCTGCCGACCCCTTTAACTTGCCAAATATTAGAGCTCCTGTGTGCTAAGATCAGCATCTCTGCTCATGCTCTTGCCCCTCTTTACCCTCTCTCTGTGAGTATCTCAACCCTGCTCAGTTCACCACTCCACCAAGTGTCACCGTAAGCAAGTCTTTTGCACATCATATAACCCGTTTCAGTACCACCACATCAGTTGCCTCTTGTGCTGAGTCTATAAAAAATGAGTGTGAACTGCCCCAGAAATTGCAAACACGTGCCAGATTTTTTCTAATCCGCATAGGGCCCTTTCAACAGTGTCAAATAAATCACTGTTTGGTGGGTTTACCCCAAAGGGGTGGCGGTTAGGCAATAAACCAACTAAGAGAAACCCTTCCTTCAGTACCTCATGTAACTGCTTTCATTTCAACCATGGCAGGAGACCTTTTTAGATGCCCAGCAGTGGGCAATAAAATCATGGGGTGCCCCGTCCCTCCACCCATCCCATCAATTTTTTCTTTATCCCCTCTTTCAATACCAGAACCGTAGTTGGACTGTGTGGTGGCCCCTTGTGTTGGGCAATAAGAAAAGGCAGGACCTTGTCCCCGGACACCACTCCCTTATCCCTATCCATTTTTGGGATGCCCCTGTGTGTGGAGTGACAATGAAAATCTAAGGGGTACCCCAAATTTAAACTCAATGCATCGTTCTGAGCCTTCTATGACCCCCCCGTGAAAACGCTCATCCACCCTCGCACCGTTAATATTGGTAACCCCAAATTTGAGTGGCCGCCCCCCCAAAAAAACAAAATGTGGGTGGGGGAGTGGGGTGGCAGTGAAAATATAGGCCATGAATACTATACCCTCAGTGTGACAGGGAAGCTAGTGGCTCATTGCCTGCAGAGAGTGCCGCTGCCAGGATTAGAACCCTGGTCGTCTAGTTGGAAGTCAGGAACTTACCCACTGGACCACACAGGCTTCCCTTTTGATACTCTGGCAAAACTTCCCTATAGCATGGCCCTGTTCTTTCATGGGCACCGAGACCCATATGCAGTGGCACTGAGGCCTGGATGACCCTGATAGTGTCTTCTCCACCGCACTAAACCTACCAGGAGCAGTAGCTCAGCGTTTAAGTCTTGAGGCTTTGGTGTCATGGGCACCTGTTGGTCAAGGATTCAAATCCCTCCTGTGGCACCAAGGTGCATTTAGCTTATCATGAAGAGGGAAAAAAATCTCCAGAGCCTTTTTTATTTACTGATATCATGTTTTATGTGAGAAAACAGAGGAGCATTTTGAGCCATTCCTTTGTTTTTCTACTAGTGTCACCTCAAAAGTAGAGCTTTTGCTCGTCTCCTTTTGGTGGCCTGGAAGTTAGTACCTTATCTACACTAGCTTCCGTGTAAGTAGCCTGTCAGAGCTTCCCTATATCATGGCCATCCTCTCTGATGGGCAATGGGTTCTAAAGGCGATGACGGTCAGGCGTGTATGTTGCTGATAGCGTCTCCTGCAGCAAGTGAAAGGTAGCTGTGGCCATAGCTCAGGGGCAAGGTCTTGAGCACTTTATGTGGCTGGTATTTCTTGTGCAGGGGTTCAAGTCCCACCTATGGTGTCTAGCATTGTTTAGGACATCATTAAGAGTCAAAACCTCTAGCATTGTATTTTTGGTACACTAAGATTTTTTTTAACCTGAGAAAACAGAGGAGCAATTTAAGATGTTCCTTTTTTATTTCTTTTATTTTTGCACTAGTGTCACCACAAAAGTAGCACTGTTCTTTCTGGTGATCCCTTCCTTTTCAGTGTCTTGGAAGTCAGGACCTTACCTACACTAGCTACCATGTGAACAGGCTGTCAAAGCTTCCTTGGATCATGACCATCCTCTTTTATGGGCAATGGTTTATATAGGTGATGATGCTCAAGCATGTATGTTGCTGATAGTGTCTCCTGCACCAAAACAAAAACATGCAGAGCTGTAGCGCAGTGGCAAAGTCTTGATAATTTAGTGGCCCTGCTACCTCTTGTGCAAGGGTTCAAGTCCTGCCCATGGTATCAAGGGCTCTTTAGGTCATGATTAATGTTTTAAACTCTAGGGTTGTACTTTTGTACACTAAGATTTGTTCAACTGAGAAAAAAGAGAAGAAATGTAAACCATTCCATTTATTTCTTTCTGCACCAGTGTCACCACAAATGTAGAATTTTTTCTTCTGGCGATCCTCTTGTTTCCAGTGTCTTGGAAGTCAGGACCTTACCTACACTAGCATCCATGTGAGTAACCTGTCAAAGCTTCCCTTTATCATGGCCATCCTTTTTTTATGGGCACTGGTTTTCATAGGCAATGGCGCTGCAGCCTGTGTGTTGATGATAGTGTTTCCTGCACGAGCAAGGTCATGCTGGGGGCTGTAGATCAGAGGCAATGTCTTGCGTGCTTGATGCTGGAGGGTCCTCTTGTGCAAGAGTTCAAATCCCGCCTATGGTGTAAAGAGTGGCTTAGATTGTCTTTATAAGTGAAAACCTCCAACTCTGTACCTTTGTTCAATACCTTATTTTTCCCTTTAAAAAACAGAGAAGCACTGGGAGTGTTTTTTTATTTTGCGAAGGTGTCCCAAAACTACAAATGTTGCTCCCTTTGACCCCTCCCCAGGTGGCTGGTTGGAAGTCAGGACCTAAGCTGCCGGCCCACACTGACTTCCGTATGAGAAGCCTACCAATGCTTCCATATATAATGACCATCCTCCTTTATGGGCAATACGACCCATGAGTAATGATGCTGAGGTCTGTGTGTTGCTGATAGTATCTCCTGCAGTACAGGAGCTGTTGTAGATGCTTTAGCTCAGACGCAAGGTTTTTGGCCTTGCCTATCACAGGTGTTTGCTAGGACAAGGATTCATATCCCTACTTTGGCAGCAAGGTGCCATTTAAGTCTTCTTCAAGAGTCAAAGTCTCTGGCATTGCGTTTTTATGTTTTATTTTGTGATATTTTTTTTACTTGGGGAAAACAGAAGAGCAATTTGAGCTGTTCTCTGTTGTTTCTTTTTTTTTTTTTTTTTTGACAAATGTGGCTCGCCTCGTTCACGTGCATGAAATCGGGGCAAAGCGTTATTATCATTTATTAATTCAAAAGGTTTTTCTTTAAACGTGATGTTTCGTAGTGCAGAATGAGGTCTTAAGCCATACCCAAGCACCCTTCTGTGAGGAGGTGTGCTGTATGGGTAATAAAATAGGGTGAATAATGGTGTTTTCTTCAGTTTTTTTTATGTCAGTTGATGTCTCAAAACAAGAGAGGAATAATGTCTGTGCAGTTGGCTACACACGAAGGTCAAATCTGAGCCCTTTAATGTTTTAAAGAGGTAGACATGGGCAGTGTTAGGCCTTTGCTTTCCAAGTCCTGAATTATGCCTACTGTTGCAGGTGAAGGGAGGAGCAGGTGGCTGGTCTGGTCTGGTGTTGACTGGCCAGGCCTGGCCTGAGGCTGGGACTGGGGTTTTACCAGCTGGTCTGGTCTGGTCTGGTCTACCCAGGCCTGGCCTGAGGCTGGCACTGCCTGGCCTGGAGTTTTTGCTGTAGCTGTATGCAGCCCGGTCTGAGTCAGAAGCCTAGGTTGTGGCTGGTCTGGTCTGGTCTGGTGTGGCCAGGCCAGGCCAGGCCAGGGCTGGGCTGGGCTGGGCTGGGCTGGGCTTGGCTGGGCTGGGCTCCTTAACCCAATCTCAGTCAGTAGCCTGGGAAGCAAGCCCTCGAAGCCCCCGAACGCCCACGAACGCCCAAGTTCTGTATAGAGGCAGACTGCAGGCAATTAGGCTCCCTGCTAAATGAGAGTGGATTCACTATGTATGCCCTTGGAGTGGCAAAATCCTTAGCCTGAGACTGGTTGGCAGCTTTAGAATCCTGCCGAAGGACATATGGTTGATGCCATATCACAGAAGAAGCTGGGGACCATCTCAGACCGAATTAGGCATGAAGGGATATTATTTGCATAGTTCTACCCTTTTCACATTCCCATTATTATATTGCTGTTGCCTCTTAGCGTCACAAGAGGGCGGCAGCAGCATAAACATAATGACACAGAGAGGCTTCAGATCTTCTTGCTGGCATACCTCTTGTCCATGTTGGGTTTGCTTAGCCTATAGAGTGGAGGTCTGCTGTGACTAGCTGAGTGAGTAATGAGGAATGATGCACCTGTTTCTGCGGGGAAGGGGGGTATTGGGAAGGAAACAGCATGACAATAGGGTCAAAGCATAGGAGTTTGCTGATCAATTGGATTGAGTGTATCATCTGTTTCTTCGAATGGACATGTGAGAGAGGAACAGCTGCTTCACAGTATTCAGATGCAAGGGGAAGCAGAGAAGACGATTTCCACCAAAACAAAAAGACTTACACCATCGGGCTACTTGCAGGTTGAAAGATTTCCCTAGTTTGGTGGAGAAATGTGCAAAGTCTCAGACTATCAGTAGCACACACTTTCGGAATATCCTTGGAACAGAATTGTCAGGCTCTCCCTTGGAGGGTTGAGGCCCAGAAAACACCTGCAAAGCTTGCGCCAGTCATCTAGAATATAGTAAGAGGGTGGAGAGAAAAATACAGATGGAGCCAGGCTGGGCAAAAGATTGTCAGGGAGGGGCAACTAACTCTAGCAGAGACATTTATCCCTTATATTGCGGGACCAGGTGCCCCTTACGTATGTGCCTTTGACACCTGTTTTCACCACTTGATCCCCTCAACCCCCGTCTATTTGCCCCTTCAAATGTTCCCTCCTAGTGCCCCAAAGATTGCTGCCCTATCAACCTGTTTTCAACACTTTCAGTCACCACAGACACCCTTCCTCTCACCCTATATTTACACCCTCTCAGTAAATCAGATGCTTCTGCCTCTGTTCATTCCCCAGTGGCATGTTGGATGCCCAATTTTCAGTGTTCCAGGCAGTTACCACTCTGTGGACCACCTTTCTGCACACCCAGACTACGCTTCATCAATAGACACATCCATGATCCTCCTCACGGTAAGCCTGGCTTTTCCCTCTGTAGATCATATAGCCAATCTGTAGAGCAGAAATAACTTGGCCAACACTACAGATGCTGCCAGCCCATGCGCGGCTAACTTTTTGCACGCCATGATTACTCTCTATGTCCCCTCTATCCATTTGTCACAGGTACCCTCTCCCTGCCTCATTCGTCTAATCTGCCGACCCCTTTAACTTGCCAAATATTAGAGCTCCTGTGTGCTAAGATCAGCATCTCTGCTCATGCTCTTGCCCCTCTTTACCCTCTCTCTGTGAGTATCTCAACCCTGCTCAGTTCACCACTCCACCAAGTGTCACCGTAAGCAAGTCTTTTGCACATCATATAACCCGTTTCAGTACCACCACATCAGTTGCCTCTTGTGCTGAGTCTATAAAAAATGAGTGTGAACTGCCCCAGAAATTGCAAACACGTGCCAGATTTTTTCTAATCCGCATAGGGCCCTTTCAACAGTGTCAAATAAATCACTGTTTGGTGGGTTTACCCCAAAGGGGTGGCGGTTAGGCAATAAACCAACTAAGAGAAACCCTTCCTTCAGTACCTCATGTAACTGCTTTCATTTCAACCATGGCAGGAGACCTTTTTAGATGCCCAGCAGTGGGCAATAAAATCATGGGGTGCCCCGTCCCTCCACCCATCCCATCAATTTTTTCTTTATCCCCTCTTTCAATACCAGAACCGTAGTTGGACTGTGTGGTGGCCCCTTGTGTTGGGCAATAAGAAAAGGCAGGACCTTGTCCCCGGACACCACTCCCTTATCCCTATCCATTTTTGGGATGCCCCTGTGTGTGGAGTGACAATGAAAATCTAAGGGGTACCCCAAATTTAAACTCAATGCATCGTTCTGAGCCTTCTATGACCCCCCCGTGAAAACGCTCATCCACCCTCGCACCGTTAATATTGGTAACCCCAAATTTGAGTGGCCGCCCCCCCAAAAAAACAAAATGTGGGTGGGGGAGTGGGGTGGCAGTGAAAATATAGGCCATGAATACTATACCCTCAGTGTGACAGTGAAGCTAGTTGCTCATTGCCTGCAGAGAGTGCCGCTGCCAGGATTAGAACCCTGGTCGTCTAGTTGGAAGTCAGGAACTTACCCACTGGACCACACAGGCTTCCCTTTTGATACTCTGGCAAAACTTCCCTATAGCATGGCCCTGTTCTTTCATGGGCACCGAGACCCATATGCAGTGGCACTGAGGCCTGGATGACCCTGATAGTGTCTTCTCCACCGCACTAAACCTACCAGGAGCAGTAGCTCAGCGTTTAAGTCTTGAGGCTTTGGTGTCATGGGCACCTGTTGGTCAAGGATTCAAATCCCTCCTGTGGCACCAAGGTGCATTTAGCTTATCATGAAGAGGGAAAAAAATCTCCAGAGCCTTTTTTATTTACTGATATCATGTTTTATGTGAGAAAACAGAGGAGCATTTTGAGCCATTCCTTTGTTTTTCTACTAGTGTCACCTCAAAAGTAGAGCTTTTGCTCGTCTCCTTTTGGTGGCCTGGAAGTTAGTACCTTATCTACACTAGCTTCCGTGTAAGTAGCCTGTCAGAGCTTCCCTATATCATGGCCATCCTCTCTGATGGGCAATGGGTTCTAAAGGCGATGACGGTCAGGCGTGTATGTTGCTGATAGCGTCTCCTGCAGCAAGTGAAAGGTAGCTGTGGCCATAGCTCAGGGGCAAGGTCTTGAGCACTTTATGTGGCTGGTATTTCTTGTGCAGGGGTTCAAGTCCCACCTATGGTGTCTAGCATTGTTTAGGACATCATTAAGAGTCAAAACCTCTAGCATTGTATTTTTGGTACACTAAGATTTTTTTTAACCTGAGAAAACAGAGGAGCAATTTAAGATGTTCCTTTTTTATTTCTTTTATTTTTGCACTAGTGTCACCACAAAAGTAGCACTGTTCTTTCTGGTGATCCCTTCCTTTTCAGTGTCTTGGAAGTCAGGACCTTACCTACACTAGCTACCATGTGAACAGGCTGTCAAAGCTTCCTTGGATCATGACCATCCTCTTTTATGGGCAATGGTTTATATAGGTGATGATGCTCAAGCATGTATGTTGCTGATAGTGTCTCCTGCACCAAAACAAAAACATGCAGAGCTGTAGCGCAGTGGCAAAGTCTTGATAATTTAGTGGCCCTGCTACCTCTTGTGCAAGGGTTCAAGTCCTGCCCATGGTATCAAGGGCTCTTTAGGTCATGATTAATGTTTTAAACTCTAGGGTTGTACTTTTGTACACTAAGATTTGTTCAACTGAGAAAAAAGAGAAGAAATGTAAACCATTCCATTTATTTCTTTCTGCACCAGTGTCACCACAAATGTAGAATTTTTTCTTCTGGCGATCCTCTTGTTTCCAGTGTCTTGGAAGTCAGGACCTTACCTACACTAGCATCCATGTGAGTAACCTGTCAAAGCTTCCCTTTATCATGGCCATCCTTTTTTTATGGGCACTGGTTTTCATAGGCAATGGCGCTGCAGCCTGTGTGTTGATGATAGTGTTTCCTGCACGAGCAAGGTCATGCTGGGGGCTGTAGATCAGAGGCAATGTCTTGCGTGCTTGATGCTGGAGGGTCCTCTTGTGCAAGAGTTCAAATCCCGCCTATGGTGTAAAGAGTGGCTTAGATTGTCTTTATAAGTGAAAACCTCCAACTCTGTACCTTTGTTCAATACCTTATTTTTCCCTTTAAAAAACAGAGAAGCACTGGGAGTGTTTTTTTATTTTGCGAAGGTGTCCCAAAACTACAAATGTTGCTCCCTTTGACCCCTCCCCAGGTGGCTGGTTGGAAGTCAGGACCTAAGCTGCCGGCCCACACTGACTTCCGTATGAGAAGCCTACCAATGCTTCCATATATAATGACCATCCTCCTTTATGGGCAATACGACCCATGAGTAATGATGCTGAGGTCTGTGTGTTGCTGATAGTATCTCCTGCAGTACAGGAGCTGTTGTAGATGCTTTAGCTCAGACGCAAGGTTTTTGGCCTTGCCTATCACAGGTGTTTGCTAGGACAAGGATTCATATCCCTACTTTGGCAGCAAGGTGCCATTTAAGTCTTCTTCAAGAGTCAAAGTCTCTGGCATTGCGTTTTTATGTTTTATTTTGTGATATTTTTTTTACTTGGGGAAAACAGAAGAGCAATTTGAGCTGTTCTCTGTTGTTTCTTTTTTTTTTTTTTTTTTGACAAATGTGGCTCGCCTCGTTCACGTGCATGAAATCGGGGCAAAGCGTTATTATCATTTATTAATTCAAAAGGTTTTTCTTTAAACGTGATGTTTCGTAGTGCAGAATGAGGTCTTAAGCCATACCCAAGCACCCTTCTGTGAGGAGGTGTGCTGTATGGGTAATAAAATAGGGTGAATAATGGTGTTTTCTTCAGTTTTTTTGATGTCAGTTGATGTCTCAAAACAAGAGAGGAATAATGTCTGTGCAGTTGGCTACACACGAAGGTCAAATCTGAGCCCTTTAATGTTTTAAAGAGGTAGACATGGGCAGTGTTAGGCCTTTGCTTTCCAAGTCCTGAATTATGCCTACTGTTGCAGGTGAAGGGAGGAGCAGGTGGCTGGTCTGGTCTGGTGTTGACTGGCCAGGCCTGGCCTGAGGCTGGGACTGGGGTTTTACCAGCTGGTCTGGTCTGGTCTGGTCTACCCAGGCCTGGCCTGAGGCTGGCACTGCCTGGCCTGGAGTTTTTGCTGTAGCTGTATGCAGCCCGGTCTGAGTCAGAAGCCTAGGTTGTGGCTGGTCTGGTCTGGTCTGGTGTGGCCAGGCCAGGCCAGGCCAGGGCTGGGCTGGGCTGGGCTGGGCTGGGCTTGGCTGGGCTGGGCTCCTTAACCCAATCTCAGTCAGTAGCCTGGGAAGCAAGCCCTCGAAGCCCCCGAACGCCCACGAACGCCCAAGTTCTGTATAGAGGCAGACGGCAGGCAATTAGGCTCCCTGCTAAATGAGAGTGGATTCACTATGTATGCCCTTGGAGTGGCAAAATCCTTAGCCTGAGACTGGTTGGCAGCTTTAGAATCCTGCCGAAGGACATATGGTTGATGCCATATCACAGAAGAAGCTGGGGACCATCTCAGACCGATTTAGGCATGAAGGGATATTATTTGCATAGTTCTACCCTTTTCACATTCCCATTATTATATTGCTGTTGCCTCTTAGCGTCACAAGAGGGCGGCAGCAGCATAAACATAATGACACAGAGAGGCTTCAGATCTTCTTGCTGGCATACCTCTTGTCCATGTTGGGTTTGCTTAGCCTATAGAGTGGAGGTCTGCTGTGACTAGCTGAGTGAGTAATGAGGAATGATGGACCTGTTTCTGCGGGGAAGGGGGGTATTGGGAAGGAAACAGCATGACAATAGGGTCAAAGCATAGGAGTTTGCTGATCAATTGGATTGAGTGTATCATCTGTTTCTTCGAATGGACATGTGAGAGAGGAACAGCTGCTTCACAGTATTCAGATGCAAGGGGAAGCAGAGAAGGCGATTTCCACCAAAACAAAAAGACTTACACCATCGGGCTACTTGCAGGTTGAAAGATTTCCCTAGTTTGGTGGAGAAATGTGCAAAGTCTCAGACTATCAGTAGCACACACTTTCGGAATATCCTTGGAACAGAATTGTCAGGCTCTCCCTTGGAGGGTTGAGGCCCAGAAAACACCTGCAAAGCTTGCGCCAGTCATCTAGAATATAGAAAGAGGGTGGAGAGAAAAATACAGATGGAGCCAGGCTGGGCAAAAGATTGTCAGGGAGGGGCAACTAACTCTAGCAGAGACATTTATCCCTTATATTGCGGGACCAGGTGCCCCTTACGTATGTGCCTTTGACACCTGTTTTCACCACTTGATCCCCTCAACCCCGTCTATTTGCCCCTTCAAATGTTCCCTCCTAGTGCCCCAAAGATTGCTGCCCTATCAACCTGTTTTCAACACTTTCAGTCACCACAGACACCCTTCCTCTCACCCTATATTTACACCCTCTCAGTAAATCAGATGCTTCTGCCTCTGTTCATTCCCCAGTGGCATGTTGGATGCCCAATTTTCAGTGTTCCAGGCAGTTACCACTCTGTGGACCACCTTTCTGCACACCCAGACTACGCTTCATCAATAGACACATCCATGATCCTCCTCACGGTAAGCCTGGCTTTTCCCTCTGTAGATCATATAGCCAATCTGTAGAGCAGAAATAACTTGGCCAACACTACAGATGCTGCCAGCCCATGCGCGGCTAACTTTTTGCACGCCATGATTACTCTCTATGTCCCCTCTATCCATTTGTCACAGGTACCCTCTCCCTGCCTCATTCGTCTAATCTGCCGACCCCTTTAACTTGCCAAATATTAGAGCTCCTGTGTGCTAAGATCAGCATCTCTGCTCATGCTCTTGCCCCTCTTTACCCTCTCTCTGTGAGTATCTCAACCCTGCTCAGTTCACCACTCCACCAAGTGTCACCGTAAGCAAGTCTTTTGCACATCATATAACCCTTTTCAGTACCACCACATCAGTTGCCTCTTGTGCTGAGTCCATAAAAAATGAGTGTGAACTGCCCCAGAAATTGCAAACACGTGCCAGATTTTTTCTAATCCGCATAGGGCCCTTTCAACAGTGTCAAATAAATCACTGTTTGGTGGGTTTACCCCAAAGGGGTGGCGGTTAGGCAATAAACCAACTAAGAGAAACCCTTCCTTCAGTACCTCATGTAACTGCTTTCATTTCAACCATGGCAGGAGACCTTTTTAGATGCCCAGCAGTGGGCAATAAAATCATGGGGTGCCCCGTCCCTCCACCCATCCCATCAATTTTTTCTTTATCCCCTCTTTCAATACCAGAACCGTAGTTGGACTGTGTGGTGGCCCCTTGTGTTGGGCAATAAGAAAAGGCAGGACCTTGTCCCCGGACACCACTCCCTTATCCCTATCCATTTTTGGGATGCCCCTGTGTGTGGAGTGACAATGAAAATCTAAGGGGTACCCCAAATTTAAACTCAATGCATCGTTCTGAGCCTTCTATGACCCCCCCGTGAAAACGCTCATCCACCCTCGCACCGTTAATATTGGTAACCCCAAATTTGAGTGGCCGCCCCCCCCAAAAAAACAAAATGTGGGTGGGGGAGTGGGGTGGCAGTGAAAATATAGGCCATGAATACTATACCCTCAGTGTGACAGGGAAGCTAGTGGCTCATTGCCTGCAGAGAGTGCCGCTGCCAGGATTTGAACCCTGGTTGTCTAGTTGGAAGTCAGGAACTTACCCACTGGACCACACAGGCTTCCCTTTTGATACTCTGGCAAAACTTCCCTATAGCATGGCCCTGTTCTTTCATGGGCACCGAGACCCATATGCAGTGGCACTGAGGCCTGGATGACCCTGATAGTGTCTTCTCCACCGCACTAAACCTACCAGGAGCAGTAGCTCAGCGTTTAAGTCTTGAGGCTTTGGTGTCATGGGCACCTGTTGGTCAAGGATTCAAATCCCTCCTGTGGCACCAAGGTGCATTTAGCTTATCATGAAGAGGGAAAAAAATCTCCAGAGCTTTTTTTATTTACTGATATCATGTTTTATGTGAGAAAACAGATGAGCATTTTGAGCCATTCCTTTGTTTTTCTACTAGTGTCACCTCAAAAGTAGAGCTTTTGCTCGTCTCCTTTTGGTGGCCTGGAAGTTAGTACCTTATCTACACTAGCTTCCGTGTAAGTAGCCTGTCAGAGCTTCCCTATATCATGGCCATCCTCTCTGATGGGCAATGGGTTCTAAAAGCGATGACGGTCAGGCGTGTATGTTGCTGATAGCGTCTCCTGCAGCAAGTGAAAGGTAACTGTGGCCATAGCTCAGGGGCAAGGTCTTGAGCACTTAATGTGGCTGGTATTTCTTGTGCAGGGGTTCAAGTCCCACCTATGGTGTCTAGCATTGTTTAGGACATCATTAAGAGTCAAAACCTCTAGCATTGTATTTTTTTGTACACTAAGATTTTTTTTAACCTGAGAAAACAGAGGAGCAATTTAAGATGTTCCTTTTTTATTTCTTTTATTTTTGCACTAGTGTCACCACAAAAGTAGCACTGTTCTTTCTGGTGATCCCTTCCTTTTCAGTGTCTTGGAAGTCAGGACCTTACCTACACTAGCTACCATGTGAACAGGCT